>NW_008794888.1:8709179-8770275 GCF_000699145.1 Aptenodytes forsteri | reverse complement strand
GGGGGGGGGGGGGGGGGGGGGGGGGGAAGAAAAAGAGACAGCTCTCCCACTTCAGAGAGCAGCTGCGGAGCCTTTGCAGCTGTAAATCTCTGGGTTTTAGGGAATTTCAGTGCTGGTGAGCTACAAAATCGCTGCAGTACCAGTAGCAGAGCGTCTTACCGTCGGCGGGGCTGAGGCCCCTGGCAGCGGAGATGACAGAGAGCGTGGGGCTGCCGTGAACGGAGCGGAGGTAGTGCTCCATGTGGGGTGCCACGTAGGGGTGCGGCGGGCTGAAGGGTGACTCGCCGGGCCCGGCGGGGTGCGGAGACAGGCGGATGAGGGAGATGTCGGAGATGACGGGGCTGCCGCTCAGGGGAGGAGGCCTGGGAAGGAAACAGAGACACGCCATCACTCACAGCCTCCCCAGAGCAGGCACGGCCGCCTGCTGCCCTTCTCCCTTCTCCCTTCCATCCCACACCCTTCACCCATGAGGGAGGAGGTTCAGGACATGGTGGGAAAAAACACCCCTCTTGGCATACGCAGGGCCTGAAGCCAGTGCAAGCTTCCTGCGGACCCGCACCCACATTGCACTAAACATCTATTTGTGCAAGGTGGTTCACCCCAGCGTGGCTGCCTTGAAAAAGGGCATGAGCTGCTTTGGGCACCACCTGCACATGCAGGCTGTGGAGAGCACGCCCCATGCTAGAAATCTCACCCCGTCTCCTTGCACGGGGAGGCTGGCTACACAAAGACATTCGAGGTGAACCCAGGGTTTGCAAGCTCCTCGCTGCCCCTGGGTATCCAGATGTTTAGTGCTGCCACGTGCAGACAAAGCCCTGGACAGGGCTGCCTATGAAAGGATACAAAAGGCACAAGGAGTACTTATATGATTTGGAGGCAACGTGGTTTGCTCTGCCTAGCGTGCGTGGCTTGGCCAGCGCCGGCGCAGCAGCCCTCCCTGCCTGCGTCCATCACGGCTTGCACAAACCTCCTTGACAGGTCGGCGGCACGGTTCAGAGGGCAAAAGTTCAAGAGAGGTTTTATTGCATGCTTTCTGGGGGCCACCTCTGTTAAATCCCTCAGATCTTCCTCAGGCCAAGTGTTACCTGAGAAAGAAGTCAGTAAATGCTGAGGGATTCAGCAGGTAACAAAAAAAAAAAAAACGTCACAGGCATGTTTCAGCACTCAAGCAGTTTTCTCAGGGTGAGCAAAGATGGAAGAGAAAGTGTGTGGACATTTCCCAGACACATCTCCAAATGTACCCTCCAGCCTCTTAGACAAACCGCAGACGGTGCAAGGAGGGGAGAAAAAGTTACACACCCTGACCTGATAGGCAGAAAATCTGAACTAGACACCAAAAGAGGCAGAGCTGTCATTAGGCAAAATGAAAGAGCAAAATCTGCTTTGCATTAGCTCTCTCTGTACTCACAGACTGCTGGAAGCAGAGCTGGTGTGGAGACACAGGTCGTGGCAGGGACGGCATTTGTCCCTGGCTGGGTGCTTTGGCTAAGCTGAGGGAAATGGATGTGCACCCCATGGGGCGGCACCCCAGGCACAGGAGACCACGGGGATTCGGGGTTTCAGAGGTCAGGGATCTGGGATGTGGGCTGAGCTAAGGGATGGTATTACAAAGGTCATTCCCTAAGGATATCCAAATATGCCATTAGCAAGTGCATGTAAGATCCATCTCTCCATGCACACACAACCACAAACATGAGGGTCTGAGCAGTTTAGACACGCCGCCTGCATCTCAGGATCTCAGTCCCACCCTGCCTTATCAACAGTTCAGGTGCATTTTAATTTATTTGTAATACTTGCATATCACCAAAACCACACAGAAATATAATATAAGCTTTGCAGACTTATTCAGCAGTTTATGAGCATGTTTGTCTTTGTTTGATCTTCTGCGTGTTTCTCTGTCTTTCTGATAAATTAGTAAACCTTGTGGCTTTTTGAACACTTTCTTCTGATGGGTAGTAAATTAAATGCCTTTTAAAATATTTATAGTTCAAAGTACTTTCCTGTAGCGATACACACTGTGGCTCACTGGTGTGAAATACAAGGCAGTGAAAACCTATCAGATATAAAGGACTTGTGGAGATGCACTGCCACCAACACACACACACACACACACGCTCGTCGGACCGAGACTGGGGTTTTGCTAGAGGAACACCCACCAGCATTGAGCCTGTTTTCTTCTACAGCACTGAAAGACAAACGTATGATGGCATGGCTATTTCAGACCTCATAACCTCCCCACCTGCATCGCTATGGCATTTTGTTACCAAAATTACAAGGCGACCAAAGTCCCTCTCCGAGTCACTCTCCGGTGCCTCTCGCCATGACATCAGCCGCAGCGGTGGCAAGCTCAGGAAAGCTGCAGCCGAGGCTGCTGGGGCTGGTTTCTGTCGAGGCTGCTAATAAAGACGGCCGAGCACGGAGCCGACCAATTTATTTCTACTGGGGAGGAGGGAGAAGTGAATCAAAGTCTCTGTTCCAGATTTAGTTTCAATTCATTTCTAATAATCTCCACCGCCTCATCTGGAAAAAATGAAACAGGATTAAAAAAAATGATGTCATTAAGAAAACATCTGACTAATTTTTCTTCTGACGAAGACTTAATATAAGTGAGGGGGGATGTAAATTAAAAGCAGTCCCAATCTTCCCTGGGCCACAGAGCCTGCCTTAATACATAAGCCATGAAAGAAGTTTTCTTACATATACAATAAGTTCCCTCTTTCATCAGTACTCACAGCTTCTCCCAAAAGGGTTGTGAACTTCTTTGATGCAGGCTTGAAACTATGTATTACCAGGTTTACGAGGCTTCGGAGCCTCCGCTGATCAAACTGTGAAGCCGACATCTAAAATGTATATAACAATATGAAGGGTTTGCTGTTCATTTTCTCTGTGCTAAATTGGGCAGAAATGCTGAAGTCCCTCAGAAAAGGAAAACTCCACCCTGGCCAAAAAGGTAACACTGGGAAAAAGATCAAGAATTCACCCAAAATGCATGCAGCTGGAGACCCGGGCGGTGTTTCAACATGAGGCTGACCGTGTGCATAAAGACCAGGCTGGAGAGCAGGCTTCTCCTTACTGCTCTGCTTAAAGCCTCTCCTTGCCACATCTCTCCACCTGTGGACTAGGACAGCCGTACTCTCAGCTGGGTCTGGCTCCTGTAAGCCCTCCCAGGCAGGGATCACCTCTCACCGTTGTACACCTACAACTGTAGCAAAGCACCATCCCACAGCGCAGCATGTCCCAAAATAACGTGGCTTCCAGTAGCTGTCTACCAGGAACGGCTCACTTGGCCAGAGGGATCCTCTGCTCCTAACTCCCCAAAAGTTTGATTTTTCCCCTTTTTTTCCAGTTGCGCCACTGGCGTTATTTCTTATCTAATCCCCAAGCCCCAGATCATGCCATCGCATTGGCACTCTGCAAATACACAACATACTGCAGCCATAGCCTCACAGGTCTGCTCCTAGACTGGCAAGGGGACAACAACTAGCTGCTGCTTTTTAGAGGCAGAGGCTTAAATGGGGGAGACATGAAGTGATGCTGGGGGAAGGCAGTTCTGCCCCCACGCCCAGCTCACCTCCCGGGCAAGCGGGGCTCCCCATCCCCATGCCCCGAACCCTGCGGCAGGACAATCTCCAGCTTGGTGTGGTGAACCAGCCCGCGCAATGGTGCCATGGTGCCAGAGCTGGGTTTCTTGGTGTGCCCATAGAGCTCCCTGCCCAGACCTCCGCTACCTGTACATCACCCCCTGCTCCCTCCCTGGATCCCACGGATGGCATGAGGAAAACACACCAGTGCCTGGGGGAGATCTCTGCCAACACTGTAAAAATCTCGCTGTCTGCAGTGGGACGAGAGATTTCACCTGACCACATATATTTCTGAAGAAACTGGGATTCTGGTTTTCAAATAGGCTAAGGGAATTGGGTGTCCAAACGCCATTAAATTTAACGGGAGCCAGGGGCCTGTTTTCCCCGCAGCTCTGTCGAGAAGCCCAGGCTCTATAATTAACGCTCAAGACTTGTAGAGCAATTTGCATCCCTAACAAAGCACGCAAGCCCGGATTAATTTCCTCCCCCACCCAGGAGAGGTTCTCCCTTCCCCACTCTCTAACAGAGGGAGATACTGAGGTGGGAGATACATTACCTGACCCCATCTAAGGGCTGCGGGGCCTCACGGTGATGCTGGGGGCATGCACGCTGCTGAAGGCTTTACAGAGCAGGTCTTTACCGGTGCAGTGGATAACCGTCCTCGGAAAGCAGAAATCCTTGCACTATTTACTTGGCTCCAGCCACCTGCAGAGTGGGACCGTGGGGCAGCGGGGACATGCAGCAGAGGAGGAGCACGACCAGCACAAGGAGAGCTACCAGCATCCGAGATGTGACCCACACTGCCGTTGGAGATTTTCAGTGGTTTCCCAGGGGCTGGTCACTCCTTGACAGTCCTTCACCGGGGAAAAGAGATCTGCTTAACCTTCTGCCGACTGGGTTTTGCTGAAAGGAGCGCCAGCTTGTCCGAAGCTCCACAGTCTCATCCCAAAGGCTGGGGGAAGGAGCTGGTAGTTTTTCTTTGGAAAGCAAGGCAAAAAAATTCAGCCCGTGGTTTTCAGTGAGGTGGACCAGCGTGTCCCTGCGTGTGCCTCGGAGCCTGGCAGGTATTTGCCCCCAGTGCCACTGCTCACAGGAGGTGTGTGTGTGCTGCATTTGCTGCATCACAGCTGGACACAATGCTGGGAAAGGATCCTTGTGGTCCCATGGCAGAGGAGCAGCATCATCTCTGAGGAGCTGGGCTGGGCTCCCAGGAAGGGAAACCCCTCAGGGACTGGAAAAACCAGTGCTGGCTGCTATAAACAGGGCCTGGGGGTGACTTTTTCTCATCCTGCTGTCCCCCTGCGGTCATGCACCAGCAATCCCAAAATCTTGTGTGGTGGAGATGCAGCACCATCTCCCTGCTGCTGCATGTAGGTCTGGAGCCTCTGCAAGAGGCACCCAGCAATGAATGCAATGGTTAAAGAAGTTGCACATTTCTGAAATAATCTCCATCATTTAAATAAAACCCAGAAAAATGTGGAAAATTAAACAGTACTAATGTCCCATGACTAGTCTAAATTAATATTTACGTGCCAAATATATTCATTCAGTAGAAAACAAAAGGCTGAATACTTTTCCATATGCTTAATGGAATATGGACACTCGCAGGCAATTGTTTTGCTGTACAATAAAAAAACTACATAGCTGCTACACAGAGATGGAAGCTAGGAACAGAGCTGCTCACGGGGAGAGGTATCACAGCCTGGTAAAGTTTTGCTGTAAGAAAAAAGCTTTTAAAGCCAACAATCCCCTCTAAGCCCCACATAAAAATCCTTGCTTTTGTTTTGTTTTAAATAAAACTTCCTGGCCTGTTTTTTGCAAGTTCTGTGTACCCAGACCACCACCCAAAGTCTGCACGAGATGGAGAAGAGCCATATGGATGCCCGAAAAAGGGACCGTGCTTGTGGCAGACACTCTACATATGGGATGCCAAAACTATATCCAGCGGGAAACCTAAAATGCCCCAGGATTCATGCTAAACAATTCAGTCTAAACAGCTCTTGCCAGCCCCTCAACTTCACCTCTGTTTATTTCTGATTTAAAGTCCCTTATAACAGGAAGGGCGAGAGGTCGCGACACTTGTGTGATACCCTCAGAATCAAACCCCACGAGGTCCCTCAAAACAAGGTACCTTTTGAGGTCAAACGTGGGCCACAACTATCAAATTCACATGGCATTTGATCATTCACGAAGATTTCCCCCCCTCCTATTTTTTTGGCTCAGGGAGCAGAGGATGCGCCGGGAGGAGTGGCACGGAGCTGCCTTGCAGCCGCCTCTCCCCCCCAGTCACAGCCAGAGAGCACTGGGCAGCCTGGTAATGAGGCAACAGGGAATCACTCATGCTTCCCAGCTCTCCCGGCACTGCAACAAGTTGATAATTATCCAGTAAAGTGACCTGATGCTCTAATATAGGGCTATCAACTCGAAGATGCCAGCTTATGTGTCCCTCTAGAAGAGATCGGGATGGGGACCCAAGAGACATCACTGCTAACTCCCAGCCCTCCCCTGCTGTGATGCTCAGCACAATTCATTTTATTTCTTTTTCCTGTATTTTCTCAGCTCTAAAATGGGGTTAATAATATCTTCTTTCTTTTTCCATACCCAAAAATACGAGTATTATAGAAAATCAGATCTACCTTTGCTAATTCAGCAATTAATGCATTCACTTATAAGAAGCTGTGAAGCTGGACAAAAATTGCTAAAGCTTCACTGCAGAAATTTTACGGGCATGCTTCGAGCAGTTCCCGTTTTCTCCTTTCCTCTCAAAAATGGCTTTGAGGCATGGAAAGCATGAAAAATAAAAAAGATATTTTAACAGCGAGGGCAAGTTCCCATTAGATGGGTTTATGGAGGGAAGTGGTAAATTCAGCGCTGCTGCAAGACTTTACAGCAAAACTAGATGTTTTTCTAAAAGATGGGCTCTAAGTGTACTGCAACGTTTGGAGTTTTAATAGACGAAAGAGTAATTTCTCCTACTGTAGATATTAAAGGGGGGAATCCTATGGCCAGTGTCGCAGATGTCAGATCAGATAACTGCGGTAATTCCTTTGGGCCTTAACAGACACAAATCTCTGAACATAAAATCCCTTATTTGTGGATTTGTGGTTCAGGCACTGCTTTGAGAAGGCTTTAGGTAGACACTATGAAAAATCCCACCATGCATCCATTGGCAATGGTAGTTGTCTAAATACCTTTAAAAATCACGCCTTAAAGTCTAATCTTGTACCACTGAAGTCAAAGGAAACTCTGCCACTGATGGCAGGAGCAACAAGAACAGCCTCCAATTCGTCGATTCCTCTGTTTTCCATCTGCACCATGGAAACGGTACCATAATCTAAAGTGGGTGCCATTTCTTAGCACAATTTTTTTTCCATCCCTTAGAAAAACATATTCAAGACTTAATGCAACTTCTAGCATAAGAGGTCAATTTAATATATTTGCTCCAGGTAAGAAAAAGGATTCTTTTGTTTCCAAATTAAAAAAAAAAAGCTGAACATCTTTCATTTTTCCTTTCAAAAGACCATCCTGTTTTCAAACATACCTGACTTCAATCCTAAGTTTAAAATATCTAAAACCAAGAACAAATGGAACAAAAGATTTAATTTTTGCTGATAGAAGAATATTATTTTTTTTAATCAATGAAATCAAAAGTATTTTGGTTTAGAGCTTGAAACTTTTTTTCCATCTAAGGCCCACCCGAAGTTAACAACATTCTTAAGCTCACAGGTTGTTGGCAGCATCATTGGGACGGATCGAATTTGTGAGCCTAAGTACAGCAATAGGCCCTCAAATTAGAAACTCTCCTAACTACATATCGTTTCTTATTGCATTTATGCCGCATTTACCACAATGCAGGTCTAGTTTTGGCTGACACTTGTAGGCACAACTGCAACACAATAACAACAACAATACCAATATTTGCTTTTAAAATGGAAGAAAAATGCAAATTTTTAATAAGTAAGGTTGCCCTCCATTACACAACACACAAAGAAGCAAGACATCAAAGGTAGAAATTAGAGTTGATACGGGACCTTCAAATCCAAATCAAATTAGTGTCTTGAGGAGAGATCTTTGATTTAAGCTTAATAGTGGTGATTTTTTCTTGGGTTGTTTTATACTTAATCAGCCACACAGCCCACTGTGCAGACATATGTTCCCAAAGCACATCAAAGCAAGTAAACATTCTGTTTCAGATCCTAATATCCTTTTTTATCCAATTATCTTATTTACATGATCTTTTAATTTAAGTTCTGAAAGCCCACCTTTTCACACAAGCTTTCCTTTAGCAATGGAGGTAGAAGGATGACCAGCTCAGTTCTTGTGAGATACCCACCAAAAAAACCCCCACAACAAATAAATCAAAGCGCAGCAGATGAGTCTCTAAGATAGTTTCTTGAGAGATTAATGATGAAAGCCTTCAGAGAAGAAGCATATTTTAAGAAGGGGAACTTCAAGGAAGGTAGCTGAGGGGGAGAGAGGGAAGGAGAGTGAGAGAAAAGGCATGAAAGAAAGCATGGATGAAAGTGCAAGAGCCAATGAAAGTAGTTCAGTGACAGACCGAAGGAGCAATGCAGACCTGGAGGCATGTGAACTTCAGGTTGAAACCACCAGGCATGAGAACTTGACTCCAGTAGTCACAAAATTCGAGAGCTGGGGTGTCGAAATGCTGCAGGCTCAGGGCAGGGAGGGGATGAGGGCTGGGCAGCAGCACTGCAGATGTGTGTGGGGGCAAGCAAGGTGGGAAGCAGTGGGGAATAAGATGGGAAAGGTGTGGACACGGACCAGATCCTGATGGCAGAGCTGAGTAGGAAGCTGAGGGAGATCTGAGAGGATTCTGCACTGGTGAGGGCACGTGGGAAATGGGTGTTGGAAAGATGTGTCGGATGCGACACAGCCGTTTCTCCGCATCTGACTGATTTCCCTTGGGACACATGTTGAGGATATTAGCACTTTCGAGCGAATACTTTGGTTGTAGCTGTGAAGACACTGGGCTTGGGAAAACAAATGGGACGTGTATGTGTGTGGGGAGGAAATCTGAATTTTTGATCCCTGCCTAGCGTCTTCTTGTAATGCTACATTTGGGTGGGGGCTTTTCTCCCTTAAAAGAAAATAACGTTCAAGTGCTACAGAGGGGTTTAACATTTAAAAGGCTATTCCTATAGTACTTCTGAAAAGTCCCTTTCCATGTTACGCCAGCACTAACCTGTTGTGGAGAGGGCAAGTCAGTGGCAGCAACACCACAGCAGTGCAGCTCATGGAAGAGTCAGGCAAACCATAGAAAATGCTTATTCATTCATTACACTTTAAATCTGCCTTGGCTCTATACCCGTCATATCCCAGAAAGGCAAAAAAGGATCATTCCTCTTCATCATGACTGTAATACAATCAACTGGCTGCAGCATTACTCTAACCAACGTTAACTAACAGAGTCTATGTCTGACATCTATAATTTCATGTTAACAAATTAGGTAGACTCCTGCATTTCCTGGTACCTTGAATGCCCAAGAAGCTCATAACTTTTCTTTATATGCAAAATGTCAGGGAAAGGGCAAACAATGTTATGCCAGAAGACCATAGCCAAATCACTTGGTTGGAATGTGCTGTAAATCACGGGGTGAATGGAAAATGAATCTTTGTTCCAGGACAGCGACTTCCAGCTTTAATGTTGCTGCTAATACACTCCTTCTCTATTGGGAGCGTCCTCTTCCCATAATCCAAGGTCCTTAAAACGTATAACTAAGCAAGACACCAAGGAAGGAAAACCTACACCAAACTAATTATAAAAAGCCTGAAATGTCCTACTTCTCTTTTCTGAAGTACAGGGGAAAACCATCAGTGTTCAGGCTTTAAGAAAGACGTTGTGCTTGCTCTAAGCAGCAGTGAGCTGTTGTAAACATCTGGAAGCAACCAGAAAACCATGGTTAACAAAAAGGAATAAAAAGAAACGGGAACAGGTACAGCACAGATCTCTACAAAGCCTTTCTAGACACAGCAGGCAGAGGAGCTCTGTAGGTAGAGAGGACTGTGATAGCCACACAGAAACACATCTCACACACACACGTACACACACCCCAGACACGCTGCTGGCTTGCTGCGTGTGTACCTGCCTCTGGTGCATCACAGCACAAAGAAGTAAAAGACATGCATTCCTATAATAGCAAAGCTTTTGGTCGGGTCTCCCTGGGTTTTCTGCAGGAATTAATTTTACTGGCATTTGACATATTTTAAACAGCAACAGCACTCACAGTAACCTCCAAAGGGAAATATTCCTGAACAATATATAATAAATACATTGATTTCTAATAATAACCATCTGCCCTAAATCTTCTTGCTGACAGGTTTAGTTGGACCAAAGGCCCTTTTCACATCTACTTCATGACAGTTCCCATCACTACATAAAGACTTTGAAGTGCCCTAACGTGCAGTAAAATGCGAGATAACCTACCAAACTGTCAATATTTCTTCACTTCTAAAAGGAAATGCTAATGGCACTCAAAGAGCTCAAGATGTAATGTAAGATCTGATCCAGCAGGCTGGCTGATCTAACCATCCTTTCCTTTGCTACGAGTACGCTGAAAAGCAAGCAATTATATGGTGAAGAGCAGAACTAGGTAAAAGTTTTTCACTGATATGACTGCAGGGAGAAAAGCCCTTTTATTCCAAACAAGCTTTGCCCTTAGAAATGTCTGGAGTTTTCTGTACAGAATAATAGAATTAACAATAAGTTAGCTCTTCCGTTTTAATTTCTTCTTTTTAACCTATCACTTGTTTTCTTTCCTTTTTTTTATCATTAGAAAGAAAGTGAACCAGAATGAAACACGGATATTTTTAAAATCTGGACAACATTCAGCTGGGAGTTAATTTTCCATAGGGAAAAGATGAACACAAATAATTCAGAGAAAGCTGAATCTCTCTACAATTGACTGTGATAAACAACTGGCATTTCTCTACCAGCTCTAGCCTGCAGTGTAAGACTGAGAAAGGCTCTATAGCAGGAGAAACTAAATGCAATAAACAGAAGCCCAGTGCTGTGGTAACACCCCAGCACTGCTTGCTGAACTGTACAACTCCAACAGACTTCAAAGGAGCCAGCCCCATCCCCCAAATCATCGCTCATGGATGAGGTGTTTTATACATTGTCATCCACGTACCACCTGAGAAGCCTTCCTTCCAAAACCCTGTTGCTCCCAGATCCGTTGGTGTCATTCTTTACAGCTGCTCTCCTATTTTTCCAGTTTTCCAATGCAATAGAACAGTATAACATATTTATCAAGGAAGGAATAGGGATCTGATGTTCCCCAGCTGCTTACTGCTGAAAGTTTACACTAGTGCTTTTCAACCTGTGGCTTGCAAAACCCTTGGGAATCACAAAAAACTTCTTCAGGTGCTGTGAAAGATAGCAAAAAACCCCTGCAAGCCTCTTGTTATTCAGGCTAAATTCACTACACCATGTTTGACAACCCTGTTGGAAAATTTTTAGGGAGGCCACAGACTGTAATAGCTTTTAAACCCCTCATTGATCCTATGCTTCCCGAATCAATAAAAATTACATACGAGACATTCTCAGAGTAATCACCGACCACCGCCCCAACCCACCAATGTCAGCTAGCGCCAGAGCACGCACGCGCGATTTAGGCATCTTTGCTACACTGGCGCAGAGGTAACCCCATCTCCCATGTCAGCAGCGCCATATACCTATGGCAACACCTCCCTCCCGCCGCCATGCAAAGGGAGACCTGCGGGCCTCATCTTTCGTTCTCTTATCTCTTGCAGCTATTCCTTACGCAGACACATTTCTGTATACAAATCCCATTATACTTGACCCTCGGTTCACCCTGTTTCCATTACAACGCTGTAGACTCAACCAGACTTGCTCCAGTGCCAACTCTGTGCTGTCATTCCTTGCGCAGAGTGGTAATAAAGAAATCACTGTTTTAAGCTGACAAAGAACAGATTTCTTACTAAGTAAACACTGATGTTTTGGTAGGGAAATTAAGTTATAAAATTGTGTCTACAAAGGGAGACCATACAGATGGAGTTTGTTAAGAGGCAGCAATACAGTCAACAGTGGTTAATTCAATTGCCTGCTACTTATCAGATTTTTTTTATAAAGGCTTATCCAGCTTTTGTAAATGCAAATGCAGAAAAACATTTCAAAGAGTCGTTGTCGTTTTAGCTGGAGGGTGATGCACACACGCACAGGGCCTTTCGAGGCTGAAGAGCCCGCCCTTGCGCATCTGCCATGGTTGTGTTGGGGTCCAGCGGGTCTGGCGCTCACCAGCCTGGCAGGAGATGATGGCTGAGCACAGCATGGCTCATCACTGTGCCACCACCCTCCAGTGACCTCCCTCCTCACGGCTATGCTGTGGCCTCGCTTCCCCTGGCCACCACTCTTGCCTGCCTTTCTGCCTGCATGGTGCCCCACACCAATTTTAGATGCCCCAAACCTTCCTTCAGCTCAGGTAAAAGCAGGGCACTAAGCTCAGCTGGGTAGATAGGAAATTCAGTATCTCCAGTGCTCAGCTGAGCCTTAAATGACCCCAACCCAACCTTAGATGTCACATCTAATTCCCAAAAGCGCCAGGTTGACTCCAAGTCGCTGAAGCTGTTTCTCTCCTAAACGCAGCAATGGCAGAGGCATGGTCACTCTTTACCCTCCCCTTTCCAGGGAATCGCAGCTGGGTTTGGGGTGCTGCCTGAAAAACAGGGCTTTTTTTACAGCATCAGCGCTGGCAAAGGCCCCCAGACATCCTCATCATGCTAACAGTTCTGGTGATGGTCCATACTGCTGGACTGGGAGCAGAAGCAGGAGGTTCCTCATCACTCCACAAACCTCAGAAAACACCCTTCCTGCATCTCACCAAACACCAGCTTATGCTCCTGTTATGGTATCTAAGTGAAGAGAGGGATGAGACCTCCAGCCCCGTTTCTGCTCACTCTGCCAATCCCTCCAACCATGCAGAGCCAAGGAAGAGGTGGCTGCAGTATTTGTATGGCCAACTGCAGGTGCTCAACTCACACATTACAGCCATCGCTTTCCACAACAGCAGCCAAAGTCTGTCTGAGGTGATACCCTAGGTAATCTGAATATAACCTCAATGAAAGCAGGTATGCTTTGGGGACAGTTTAAAATGAACAGAGCGTTGTGGTGGTTTTTTTAAACATTTTATCAGGAAGGATAGAGAAAATGATTTATTTTTTGCATAGGATAAAGTTTACTATGGGATTCAGTGCGTAGCATGATGTAGTCTCAGGTGAGCCAAAAGGTGTTAACATTGTGTGCCCTTTAAACGACGCACTTAGTCAGTAAAACGAGATGTGCTTAGGTTGGAACTATGTAAATACACTCATTTTATTAATATAAGGTAAAAATCTAAAAAAGAGATATTGCTGGGTAATTAAGTCACCAAGAATTGGTTCTATTTAATCTTCAAGAGGAGGGATATTAAACATACTCAAATTTTAATGAAAACATTTGCAGTGGCTTTAATAATTCAGCACAAAATTTTATTTAAACATTTCTCTCCAGTTTTGGAAAAGACAAACACAGGGACATTGTACTGTGGTCTGGGAATGAGAAAACAGAACTGCTCAGGTGCAGTGGACTATTTTACATGTTTAGACAACATAGTGATGAACAAACCAACCCTGGAAATCAAAGCTATGCTGAAATCCCAGCAGCGAGGTTTTCCGTGTGGTAGCAGCTTTTGAAAGTCCCATCAGTCATCTTTTTGCACCTTCAAGTATCTTTTGCAGCCCAAGCTGATTTCAGTGGAGTGTAAGCACCTACATGCATTCATTGTAGGAGCAGGCTGCTGATGGGATTTTGATGTCTAAATGCTTCTGGCTCAGAGTTTACTTTAAAAATAGGAGTTAAGGTCCTGCACTTTGCATGTTTTGGGGTTTTTTTTAGTTCTATCTGCTGCTTGATTTGCTAAAATAAGCAAAGGACATAACAGGTGAAAATAAAGCGGATTTTTAAAATATTTTATGGTTTAAATAATCTATAGTGTTATTAGTAACCAAGGAAATTCAACTATCCAGAACTGAACTTCTAATATTAACAATTCCTTTTATGCGCGTCACATTACAGTGCAAGTTTTAAAGCTGTTCATAATGTAATGGCAAAATAATTACTCTTACCCAGCACTGTAGTACGCATTTGGTACTCATGAATGCTGTAAGGATTAATACAACCATTCACGCCTGCTATAAAACAGCTTCTAGCCAATAAAAAAAGGTACAAGAAAGCACAGGCCACTTTCTAAGCTCAGTCATAGAGTATCTGAGGGACAGAGCAAGTGCAAGAAGAGTTGTAAGGACCTATGGGTAGGAGATAAACATTTAATTACACAAGTCCCATCTGAAAGCTCTCATTCTGCTGTTCAACGAAGCAGGACAAAAGTTTGACGAGCCAAAAATGAACAACGAATGCAGCTCATCCTATTGTACCCATGGATTTTTACTGGCATATTTGTCAAGCTCTTGTGACACTCCCAACGATGCCAGATTCCCTGGCTGCACCATCTCTATCTTCTACCTTCAGCCTTCAAGAACAGCTTCTAAAAGTCTCCAGTTTCATTTTAATTGAAGATTTGCTCCTGGACTCCAGAGGCTCTTTCACTTGAAACTCAAATGCAATCAGGGGGAGTACAGACCATGATGCACTGTAGGCAAGGAGATTATCTTTCAGCCTAGCTTTCACCCACTGAGGATGATAGTGGGAGGAGATTAGATTGAGACGTTGCACTGGTAAGTAAGGAAGACTGCACACACACAAACACACGTACACACAAATCCTTACTGCACTGGAAGTTCATAGATCGCAGCAATTTTGCTGGTGAATGTGTGAACCACAAAATTGCCCTGCCTGGGAGAAAAGCCACCAGTGAACACAGAGTTGGTAGGGTTGGGGTTGGGTTTACGAACAGCAAAGCAATGAAATCAATCACAGCAACCAGAGTCTGGATGAAGGCCAGTTTGGCAACGTAGTCAAAAAACAAATGAAGGGATAGGAAACCACTGCATCTAGTGCAAGATTTTGGGAGGAAGCATGATCTGCTCTTCAGCACAAGGCACCTCGAGGAATTTTCTGTCCCTCAGTTTGTGCCATTTACTCACTGAGTCCCCCTGGGAAAGGTCACTCACCCAATACGCTGAACCAGTGTGACATACCTGAAGCAATGCGACACCCGTGTGCAAACCAAGCCCAAGTCTCTGCTCACCATCTGTCCTTATCAGAAACTGTCACATAATTCACCAGAAATGCAAACCCTGCTCTGCAGAGATCAAGCGTGGAGAAATCAGGCTGATAGGATCCTGAGGTCCATCAGCACATCAGGACCTGAAGGGAAAGAAGCTACGGCTCACAGCGCTCCTACCTTCTTCACATTTGGCAGAAGCCAGCTCTTAAAAAAACAAACAAACAAACAACTCGTAAAAGAGTTTCTTATTCTTGCGGTAACACTCGTCTCGGCACTGACAGGATTCAAACCAGACGCGGTCGAGGGAAGTCTGGAGTCATACCAGGTTTAGATCTCACATGCCAAGAGAGGTCAAGACCTAGCCAAGCCTTGAATAGATGACTTGCAAAGAAAATCCCAGGACACGGAGGAAGTGGTGTTGGTGGGAGAGTGCCTTTCCCTCTGACTCATTAGGCAACACCATGTGACGATGCTCTGGTGGGGAATACGGAGCAGCCGTCATTCCTATCCGCTAAAGCCCAAAAGTCCTGTGCATTTGTCCTCGGTAAAGGTCCTGTGGGACTCTTAAAAAGACATGGGTTGTAAAATATCTAACCTGGCTTAATTCCATTTTAGTCTCTTACATTCTGGTCATCTCATTGCTGTCTGCCCTGAGGGAGGGTCTGAACTTTCCTGACCTAACCTGAAAATCGGTTGCTGTCTGCCCTGAGGGAGGGTCTGAACCTGAAAATCGTTTTGGTTATGTGTGCGCGTACGATTTCTTTTCAAAAGATGGCTAGAAATTTATTTGCAGTTTGGAAGTCTTCTATTTTTTCAAGTGAATGAAGTGGTTTGGGGTCTGCTGATACTGATTTAACTGTGATCATTTCTCTGCTTAGAGACTTCTACTGGAAACAATATACAATATACAAACTAAGCGAGTGGTTTGGGGTCTGCTGATACTGATTTAACTGTGATCATTTCTCTGCTTAGAGACTTCTACTGGAAACAATATACAAACTAAGCATTCAAATGTACGGGATAAAACTTTGCAGATACCTCACTTTTCATCAGTTCCTGGCATTACTTCTTACAGAGAAACAGTTGGAGGACTAGGAAAAAAGGGAAAAAGCTAGAAATAACTTTTATATGATTTCTCCCCTGGGAACTTACTGCAAAATCCTTCCCACTGGTTTACAGATAATAGAGTTATTCACCGTGACCTGGTCCCTACCATATACTAACTCTCATGCTGTACCCTGACCTTCACAAGATGCCATCACAAAATGGGTGCCTTGTGATCAGGGTAAAACAGCAGCAAAGATCTAATTTCAGTTCCTTCCAAAGAACTGAAAACATCATTGGCTCCTTGAGGGTCTTTTCAAAGAAGCAAGACCACCACACTGTCTGACCTGAGTGGTGATCAGTTACTCAAAGCAGCACCTCAAACACTGTTAATTCCTTGAAAACTTACTCTTCCTAGGAAGCAAACACTGGGACATTTTGTCTGCATGGTACCATTGTGGCTAGACTCCTCCAAGTTGGCTTGTTTGACACCAGTTCTGGGATCTCTGTGACGATGCTGGACTCACAGCAATGTTATGTGGAAGTAACCACAGAGCTCTAGTCCCTCTTCATTAGGCCTTGACTTCTACTTTGCCAAAATTATCTGAAGAAACATAACTGAAGTGAAGCTCCTCATAAAAATACCAGCAAATAATCCATTACCATAACAGGTCTGAAGTCAACTGCCAAGTCCATATTGGCACAAGAAAAATCTCTAATATAAACTATTTTTACAGCAGGAATACACAAGTGGGATTTAGTAAACATTTCTATTTTATGGCATCTTCAGAAGAACACCTCCCTCCAGGACAGTATGTGAACATGCATTAAGTTCCTCTGAAGTCAACAGACCTAAGCAGGTATTTCTAATTAAGCATATACTTAGGTGTTTTCCTGAATAGGGAGAGACTTAAAAACAGTTCGGTAGCCTAGATCGCTTTCTGTATGTCCATCTGCCCCATCAGCTCATCATTTCTTTTCAAATATCTTCTACAAATATCTCTTCTCCTTCTTTGCTAATCCCCATTAGATTGATCTTCCTTTCATTTACTGATTTGATGACTGAATGCGTTAATTCCTTCACCACCTTATCTTTCTACACCCTGCTTTTTGTCATCTACAATGAAGTTTTCTCTTGTAGAATATCGTACTGCACTTGAGTTGGGATGAAAGACAGCATATGAAATCAAGTGTTTTATCTCACAGTGAAGACAAATAGTCTCAAACAAGAATATGCATGTAAGAACACTGCCCTAATGCAGCTGTAAGCTTGAAACTTTCCTATTTTTAATGTATTAACCACACTTTGGTAGTCTTTCCTCTACCAGTGGTAATTTGGGATGTGTGGTTACTCTGTGGGATCTTAAGAAGCTTTCAGATGAAGTATTCATTCAGCAGGTACCATGTCCTGCAGCTGGTTTGCAAATCAAAAGACATGAAAGTAGCTCCAGAACCAAGCTAGGAAAGCCTTTGTGAAAGTGAAGGGACAAGAGGAGGAATAAGACAAATTCTTCTCCAGGATGCTTTTACAGGGTAGAAAGGAAAATATTTCAAAGGTCCTTACAGGATTTAGGAACACACGTTTATTTCTCAGAGAGACTTAAACCCAAAAAGCTCAATGTGACTGCATTTCATACAGCCCTAACATATTTTTTCAGGCATGCCTGACTGCACCCAGGTGCTTTTATAAGTGACTTGGGTACGTGTGTGCAGGTTTGGGAGAGGTGTAAGAGAGATAAAATGAGTTGCAGCAGGAAAAAATACTTCTGCTGTGAGGAGGCTCCAACTGTACGAAAGAAACGTACAGTTTCTTTTCGTACCCTGCACTCATAGAAAGGGCAGGAGGTGGTGGTGGAGCCTAACTCTCACATTTAATCTAACAGCAGGCACTCAGCAGGGGGGAAACCATAGTACAGGTTCTTCTGCTGCCCAGGGGGTGGAAAAGGATAGCTCCTGCCTGCCAGGCTCCTGCCGTGCTGTAAGGTGTCCCCCCCTGCCCCAAGTATCATCTTAAAAAATCATTGAAAGGCTCACAATCTCCTGGTTTCACTATCAGCTACCACGATCAATTATATCAAAACCCAACCCCACAGATGCCAATAAAGTGAGCGCAGGGAATGCAGTAAACTTGCTCTCGAAGTGGAGTCTGGCCAACTGATATCAACTAAACCTTGAATATGATTTTTCCATAACACATCCTCCCACGAGATCTGCCATGTGAATGCTCCTGCAACAGAGAGGAGACAGGGCAGAAAACATCCCCATCGGTCCTACAGGAGCTGTATGACCTGGACGTGTACGCTGGACTCCAAGCATGGAGGTGGCATGCACAAGCCACCTCATTAACGTGTTTGTGTTTCTTAACTCCATTCCAGTAATTTTCTTAATTTTTAGGTACTTAACTCCCTTACTAGGGCTGGCTTTGGGGTCCTGAGTTTCAGTGAAGGTTGGGGGAGTTAGACATTAGCTGGGATCCAGCACGTTTGAAAAACGCACTGTGCCTTTGCATTACTGGCGCTTGACAAGCCAGCCCTAAGGGTCAACATTATTTTGAAACCCGCAACACCCACTTTCAAAATAATGTTGTTAGCCAGACCCAATACAGTGGGATTTACGATCTGAAATCATACAGGCACTTTTTAAAATTTGACCCTTGAGTAATGCTCTAAATTTTAGCTCTGTTAGTTGTCTATTTAATATCAATGGTGAAACATAAAAAAACAGGCATGAAAAGCCTCCAAGGCAGAAAATTGTGTAAAATCACAAATTCTTAAAATGGTCTGGCACACAGAAGAAAAACATACATACGTGGTTTAGTGTCAAAGCCAGGGATCTAGAAAGCTCACTTAAACACATGTGTGCCCGCAGGAGTGCTCTGCAGATCTGAGATTTGCCAGAGTAACAGCACCCAGTTCTGCCCTTTGGTTTGTGCAGATGTGTGTGTGCACAGCGTTAGCTGCAGGGAGGGTATCCAGATCCACAGTTCTGTCAAATAGGGTCCTTTTTTTATTAGTATTATTTTTTGTCCTTTCCCCCCAGCCATCTGGGTGGTCCGAGAATCAGACCCGAAATACCTAGGATCCCTCGAACCACATGTTCTAATCCCAGCAGAGTTGACTCAGTCCTTCATCCTTCCAGGGTAAATTGACTTCTCTGCTCTTTATTGCGTGGGGGGAGCTTCTGGATGAGATTCTAAAATTTCCGCTCTGTATGGACATTAAAAATCCTACATTTTTCTTCCAGTATCATAAGCCAGCATTCCTGCCATTAGTTTTTATCTCTCAGCACCTTGTGTTATTTGCTTCTCATGGCCACTGGTAGCTGGGAACCCAGATTAACCAGCACCTGAAAAGTGATGTGCCGCAGGCTTCATTTCACAAGCCAATGGGATGGATGGGTTTTGTCCATTTATCTCCACACATACTGGAAGGATTTCAGAGAAACACAGTGAAAATGAGGAGGCTGAGCAGATTGATATTTGAGTATATGCGGCAGGCTGCAGCCTGGCCAGTTCATTAGTGCGGGGAGGAAGGATATGACAACATGCAGCAAGTATCTGGCGGGACGTGTTACACAAGGAGGTGTGCTAGGAGCAGAAGGGTGAAATTCAGGGAGAGAAAAAAAGGAGCGTGGACTAGGAAGGTGAATTGCATGGAGAGCTTTTTATACTGAGAAAGGATTTGCTACAGGATAGAGTAAAAGTTTAACCAGGACATACAGGACCAGAAAGGGGGAACCCGCATATCCCTGTGCTGTACAGGAGAAAGTGCTACACAGGAACAAACCACTGCAACAGGTCATCGTCTCTTGTCCTCATGACTGTAAGAAGCTGGTGAGAGGTGAAACACCATCTAGAGAGGGGATTTATTTAGGATTAAGAAAAAGGAGGTGCCAGGAGGGGCACTGCTCCACATTTAGCCAAGAGAAAACTTGGGAAACAAATTTGTAACACTGGAGTATAAAAGGGCAGGAGATTGGCACTGAACATTTATCCATTTTCACAGGATGCTGAAAGCAATGGAGAATGGGCAATACCATTGAGATAGCTTCTGAAAGACCCGCACTCTCTGTTTAGAAACTCTTTAGAAAGCAGCGGGAGAACAGAGTTCAAATAAATTTTTCCTAAAGCACAAGCTTAACAGCGGATAAGGTGGAAGCATGAAGTCACTTTTAATCTACTATAAAGTGAGGTAAGCAAAGGGATTATCACTTAAGACTTGCTGACATGAAGCTCCGAGAATGACATTTAAAAGCAATGGTGGATTACAGAGTGACATCATATTAAACGAACACATGCCAGAGGTTTACATAAAAGACCTCAGAGATCAGGCTCAATACTAAAACCTCCTAGCTGTTTTTACACTTCTGGCAGTGATTAGGCTAAATTAGAGCTGCAGTTCTTCATTCAGTAAGTTGTGGTGTCACAGCACCAGCAGCTCGGTGGCCCAGATCTTCAGTGGGTGCTGACGGGCACGACTCCATCTGAGCTCACCAAGGCCCCTCACTCCAGTGCAATGATGCCGGCATTCGGCAACTGAAGATCCAACCCAAATATTTCTAAGTCCTACCTGTGTCTTACCGCATAGTTCAGTGAACCTGAAACCGTGTACCTTCAGATGCCTCTGGACTTCAGGTTTGAGTTTTTCAAAGTATTCTGAAGGCTATTTAACTAAACACACACGACGAAACTATCTCCTCAATTTAAGGAACAGCACAGATGTGCAAATCTCTCTCATAATAGAAAAGGCTTGAAAATTGTTAACAAGATTCAAAAGAGAAAGCTGTGGCGTTTTGTGTTTTGTTGGTTGGGTTTTTTCCCGCAGAATAGTTTATCAGATTGGAAAAACCTACAGAAACATTCTAGCCCTGATGAGTGTTTTGGATTATGTCTGCCCCATTTTCAGAAGACCTGATCAGCCTGTCCTCCCACTGAGGTCAGAAGATGTTAAGCGCGTACCTTCTCAGTTTCTGCACAGGTAGGTAGCGCTGTGTACTTCTTTCCTGATGCCTGAAAATATGCCACAAGCCCCTTCTGGGGAGCTGAATGAGCCACAGACCACCTGACTTTTCTTAGCTCTCAAAACATCAGGAGGGTGAGTATTACTGTAACAGCATTTTAGAGATGGGAAAACTAAAGCACAGACGGAATTGAAGTAATTTTTCCAGCTCCCAAAACAGGAGAGCAGCAGCTCAGTATTTAATCTGTGGTCTCCTGGAGATGGATCAAGTGACCATCAAGTATCAATCCTGGTAGTTTTACAGTGAGATTGGTATTGATAGTTCCCCAAATCACCTCCTGGAGGTTACCAAAGAGCCACCTAAAAGCAACATACTCCTGCTAATTACAGACCAGGGAGAGGTTTCAACCAGCCTTCTGGAGGGGACCAGCCTCTGCAAACCATCGCTTACTCACACATTCTTATTTTCTTAAATAAATAAAAGAAGCATGTGGGAAAGAAGGGGACAGACTAAATTGGATGTGGGAGCCCCCAAACCTGTTTCCCAAATGAGCAATGTATCTATTTGGTGAAAGTCGTAAAACTTTGCAAAACACATAAGAAGGCCTCTCTGAGCAGCTGTTTGCTTTGACTCCGGAGGGAGCTCGCTCTATCTCCAAAGCAGCACGGTACCATCAATCACGACCTGCCAAAGATTTTCTACTCCAGTAGCAAAGTAAATATGAAAACACACAGGTTTTATTGGCGTGTACGTTCTGTGGCTCAACCAAGTGGCATCTTTGCTGCAGGAATGAACATTACCTGGGGTCCCATCCTAAACCGCCTCATGGGATCAAAGCTGCAGCCTCACGGGAGCCATGTCTCGCAGAGGTTAACCGAAGGCACTTTTACATACACCGATAACGCACAAAGGCAGCTCCGCGAGCTTGCGATGCAACCGGCTCCCTTCCGCCATCAGCTGTGGTCATGAATCCCCCTAGGTGGAGGGGGGCGACCGAGAACCCCCGGCAGAAAATGGGGAGCACTGGCAGGAAAGCCCTGGCAGGGCTCAGCTGGAGCGTGGTCAGGGCCATGGGGGTGCTGGGAAAATTTCGCTGCAAAACTCCGACACCCCTTCACTGAGTTGGAAGTTTCAAAAGATTTCTACCTGGCAAAATTAAGGGGGTTTTTGTGTGTGTTTTTTTAAAATGGGAACAGCAAAAGGCACATCTGTGACAATAGCAAATTCCACCTCTAAAGCAAGAGACTGGTGTTTCTCAAAGCACAGTTATAAGATGATGATGATGATTATTTTTTGTGTGGCTAAACAACATATTTTCCCTTAACCCCACTTGGCCTCCCTTGGCTGAATCTCACAAAAACAACAAAGGAAAGAGAAAACCAGCCTGAAACAGATATCCAACACGGAAAATCTTGGGTTCAACATTAAATTTGGCAAATTTGTAAACACTTGAGACATAGCCTTTTTATGATGAGAAGTTTAAGAGTCACCTTGCCCGCCTGTGAATTACCCTGCCTAAACAGCTCAGGAACATTGGAACTGGTCCTGAAAAGGTATTCTGTAATTTTTAACATAGTAAAAAGAAAACAAACTTCAACAAGGAGGGGTAATAGGATCAGATAAAGAAAAAAAGTGTAGGCTGAATATCAGGGAAAATCTGTAATATATTAAGATCTCAGGGAAATGGAGGAAGATCCGTGATTAAACCAGATAAAATCCCTACCAGAGGGAAATTAAGGGCAACTCCACATTATCATGGGGATGGAGTCTTCTCTATGTTTAGGTCTTTGGGACAATTCAGTCCTCATGAAAGCCATGGAATTTGTGACTATCAGCTCAGGGGTTTTTTTACTACTTTTATGTGTGGACAGAAGGGCAACAACAATAGTTTGTTAATAAATAATGTCAGAACTGCATCCTGAAACACCACCAGGATGTCAGTAGAAAAACAAGGCTGCTTTTGTTTGTTACACTGCGTACTGCCTGATGGGTTTTAACCACAGTTTAGGAGCTACTGTTAAAAAGCTTCTTGCTGAGTCAAGCCTAGGCATGCTGTTTACAAGGGTTAGCCCTGAAGGCTCCTGCATTGGCAGAGACTTTTAAGCTGAGCTAAGGAGTTTTTAGTTATTTTTGTTGTGCTTTAAAAAAAAAAAAAGTTGAGAGTAGCTAAGCACGCCTAAAAGTGGGGAGTGGAAGGGAGCTATCAGTAATCACCTGCTGCCTCTGCCAGCAGCTTTCCTCTGTATTCAAGGGCTTGATCTTGCAAAGCTGATGCTAAGAGTCCCCTTGGTTTAAAGTGGAGGGAGTTATTGCAGAGACTGGGCCTCAGTGGAGTAAGCTTTTGTGAAGCAGCTCACTAAAATATGAAATATCCCCTTTGTTAGAAAAGGACCTGCTCTAACTTATGAAGTGAATTTGGTTCAGCTTTGAACCTGCTGAAACACCCTGGCTGATGACTTTTGCTCTGGTAACACTGATCTATGTTCTGTCTACAACCAACAGGGCAGAGTGAAATTCTGACAAATCAATAAAAGCTGCATGCAGAAAGTGCATATAACACCCACCATTGCTCTTCCACAGAGCCTGGGCCATCCTGTGCTGTGGCAGAGGCGAGGTTCCCAGGGAAAAACAGTATGTGGCTGTGTAATTTAATACATTATCGCAACGGCATACAAAATGAGCCAGAATCACAAATTTATTTTTCTGTCATTTCTTAGCTTTTGAGTGCTGTATTTTGCAATCTTAATATTAAACAATGTTGCTTTGTGGAAGTGGTACCTCATAAAATTTATATGTACCAATACAATTTCCTTTATTCATTCTGCTCTAACTCTGCAGTCCTGGAAGAGATTTCATCCCATACTCAGTTTTACTGCATTCTGCATTACATCCTTTCTCAGTGTCCACTGGGCTCCAATCCTGCCTCTCCCCCCATCCTCCATATGACCACAAGCTCACAAGCATCAGAATCCAGGACGATGCCTTGAACCCACAATATTTGTGTTGGTTTGCACTGCGGAGAGCTCAAGGATCACCTGAATGAAATACTTTATTTTTCTAGACTACCAAGCAAGCACCATGATTCTGCCAAATTGTTCTTAAAGCCAAAAAAAGATGTCAAAAAAGAGAGAGTGGTGTATCACCAAATAAGTAAAACCAATGGGGGTTGTACAGAAAAGTGAGTTGTCCTAATGACTACAGAAACACTATTTTACCCTGAAAAAAAATGTCTAGAAGTATATGTCAAGGCAATACCAATGTGACCTGCTTCTGGACATATACAATAAATGCTCAGTGATTTGGAAGAAAACTCAAGCCCTGAAAATTATTTGTCATGCTGTTTAACAAGGAAATGACTGAGAGATAAGGGCTGACAACAGTGAGCAGAAATGCAGCAAATCTTTCAGGCCTCTGTCTTGGCATGTGGATCTTTTATTACTTAAGTTTTCCATATTCCCAACCATATTCTCAAGAAAAGGGTCCCACAGGTGCTCCTGCTCAAGAGCCTTGAAGATGAGTTCCTTCCAGTTAGGATAAAATAACGTATGTTGTCATTAGGCCAAATGCAAACAGTGATGAAGGGGAATGCACTGCCATGTCACATCGAGCAATCAGGAAACAAACCTTTGACATAATGCAGCAGGCAGATAATAAGACCCCATAGTTAGCAACAAATGAGACTACACTTAATTTGCTGTGCAATGTTCATGTAATTAGATAAATTTGGTACCGGCAAGACAGCAGACAGCTAGAATATGGGCTTGATGAATTGGGGGCTCTCTGTCAGGCACCGATCACATTAATCATAAAGCCAAAACTCAGTGACACAATTTTTCTTCCAAACATTTACCATAATTTTCTAGAGTGAAAATATGCACATGCCTTTTTTTTGGAGTTGTTTACTTTAAACAGAAGGATGGATTTCTGCACCACCAGGATGGAGTTCAAATTTCTAGAGGCTTGACCGTGCCTGCAGGGTCCACCCAGCCTAGTGAACAAGAGACAGGCAACTTCTATGCATGCTCTAGCCCAGCTCCACCACCATATTCTGGATCATTTCATGTTGGACATCCTCCAATGTTATCGTCTCCAGAGTGGACTGGAGGAGAGAAGAGGAAGACAAAAGAGAAGTAGAACAAAAACTAGAGGAGAAAAGGGCAGGAGATGCAGTTAAGATATTTGCAGATAAAATTGAAAGAGAAAAAATGGTCGACAGACTAACTCTACAGGTAGTGAGAATTTTCCCAGTGTGGTTGTGCTGTAGTCCACGGCAGTTGGAAAAGAGCCAAACAGAAGTGGCATTCCCTTGACCCTAAAAAAGCCCACAGACAAGAAGCAGTTGGCTGCTCAGCTTTGGTGCTTCACCAGCCACAGAGGCAACCTTCAGCACAATGCCCAGGTAGTAAGACTGATCTTATCAAACATTTCAAAGAAAACTGTATTTCCTCTTCTAAGACCAACGACCAAGTTTTCTCTCCGGTACCTCACAAGTCGTTTTTGTGAGAGGTGCTGCTGGGAAGGTGAAAGATCCCAAAGAAGAAAGACAATAGGTATTTACCAACAAGTCTACCCAAGTACTAAGCAGGACACTCTTGGTCCCCTGACAGACAAATGTGGTCACTGCTAAAACAGTGGATTATTAATATTGGCACAGGTGAGCTGAAACCTGATCTGCCAGCACGGTACACTTGGCCAGGCTTGATCAGTTGGACAACCCCAATATGATAAAATACTGGCTCCCATCACTGGATGTTGATTCACAGGTACACGGCACCAGCTGGTGAGCTCTCGGTTGCGTTCTGGAGAAGACCCTGCTCCATGACCCCAGTGAAGAAGCTGCTGCAGAGGCAGCACACCTTATCCTGCCCGCGAGGAGCGAAGGGGGACACCGACTGGGGCACACAAATAACCTGGTGTGAAACATCTGAGCATCTGCCATCCTCTCTTCTAACCACTGTTTTGAATATTGCCCCTTTCAGAAGTCAGTATGCTTTATTAGCCAGAGCTCTGGCTTATTAACTATCTCCCAGTACGTTTTTTTTATTAATCTTTCTTTTTTCTACACTTTTGCATGTACTTGCACGCAAGACCAGAACTATTTCATTCAGCCCCCCCAGCCCCCTCCAATTCCCATGTTAGCAACCTGCTCTGTCTTTTCCCCTTTGCACACAGCGTGGAAGGAGCTGCTCTGCGCCTTTAAACATCCAGTCAAACTGACTACCAGCCAAAAAGACAATGACTTGTCTTCTGGTAGGATCCAGGGGAATGCCCTATCCTTTTTTCCCGCAGCATTTTGGAAGTGGAATAAAGCCCTGGTAGCTGTGGGACTCCACAGATCTCCTGGCTGCCGCTGTCTGCGCTACTTGCCTCCCAGGGGCTGTTCCCCAGCTCACACCTATCCAGAAAAAGCACAGCTCTACAAACAGCCCCTGCAAAGCTAGGTGAGCGCTGACCCCGTCCGGATGGCGAGCTGCAGTGGGGCTCCGGAGTCA
This sequence comes from Aptenodytes forsteri, assembly GCF_000699145.1. Classification (NCBI taxonomy): domain Eukaryota; kingdom Metazoa; phylum Chordata; class Aves; order Sphenisciformes; family Spheniscidae; genus Aptenodytes; species Aptenodytes forsteri. The sequence continues at coordinate 8,743,995 of NW_008794888.1, read as the reverse complement.
AAAGAGGGATCAGAGTTTTTTAAGTGATGAGCCCTATTTGTTCTTCCCTTGCTCTTCCTGAAAAATGTTTCCAGCCCTTATGGGTTCCCCTACACCGGGTACCCTGGGACCTGTCCCTCAGCTGATGGCTGAGCCCTGTGTTACAGCCATGGATTGAGGAATTTCAGGGCGGCCGTGGGACCACCAACCCCATCAGGCTGCTCCTCACCTCGCACGGGGATGGTGTGTTTTAGGGATGAGGAGAAACCCTCCTGGCCACATAGTCACTACAGCCTCTGCTCACATCTCTGCTGGCTCCTTTTTCCCTGCCCTGGTCAAAGCTTACAGGAGGTGAACCCAGATCTCTCTATAAACATGTCCTCCAAAGCATCAAGGACTATTGAGCTGTCATGTCCTGGATGAGGTTAACCACGATCCCCCCTCTCAGGGTACAACCCCCAGCTCGTGCCTGTGCTCACTGGCCATCAGCTGCCCTGGGGAGGGGGGAACCTCTTGAGGAGGTCACTACCGAAACACAGGGTCCTGCCCCTCCAGAGTGGACATGGACACCCGTGTGAGGATCTGCCTCTTTACCGCATTTTAGAAAACACCATCCAGCCTGTCCAGGCCATCGTCTGGTGAAATCAAAGTGAATTACGGTATTCCCAGCAGCCTCTCCCCGCCATTCCCCCAACCAGCGGGCAGGGAGGAACGGTACGCAAGGTCTCGAAATGAAGGGAGCAGTGCCGGGTCTTCACCAAGATGGTGAAGAAATGACCCAGGCATGATGTGACGTGAGAAACACCGTGGGCGCAAAAACTCAAGTCAAGCCTGTCCCCAGGACTTCAGCTGGATAACAACACAGAAGCCCTGCACTCCCATCCCACTGCTACACGGCACTTCTATAGGTTTAACGGAGCTGTAGAGCACTCCTGCCAGGCAGGTCAGTATTGCCACCGGACAGGGACAGCAGGGCAGGGGGTGGCCAGCGGGGCCAGCCTGCCAGGACGGCAGCAAGTCCCTGGGACCTTAGCAGAGGGATTCAGCGTACCACAGGTGGCCAACATTTTAGCAAGGCATGGGAGCAGAGGTGCAAGACTTACCCGTGGATAGCGTGGATAGAGTGAGGTTCGTAATGGTATCGTCCTTCCTGGTGGCGCATGTCAATTGGCAAAGGAGCGTGGAAGGCCGGAAAAATGTGCTGCGGCACTGTTGAGGGGAATAGAAGAAGAAAAAAAAAAAGGGACTTCAAAAACTTTTCCTTTCCTTTTAAAACAATTTCAAAGGCACTAAATCTCCATGAATTTCAGAGCAAGAGCAGAGCAAGACAAGGGGTCTTCATGATATCAGTGCTATCATACACCAGAGAAGTGGAATGAATAAATAATCAAAGTCATGCGGAGAAATCCTACATCTTCGACATAAAAGATCTCCAACAGGGTTTTTGACAAAGACAAGCAGCTAAGCGCTCTTTGAACTTGAGGAGATTATAGGAAGCACCAAGGAAAACTAGACTTGCAACGCAAATCAGACTCAACAGAGCCTGGCGGGATCCAGACCTGCGTCGTCCCTCATGCTTGGAGCGGCAGCAAACACTTTTCCTGAAGGTCTGTACACACAGGTTGGAAATATTTACCTAAAAATGTAACAGCGAGAGCAGCGCTAATGCAGACCATCTAGGCAGTCAGAAGAGGCTCAAAAGTGCCTACTGCCAGGTTCTGAGAAAGGAGCCCAAATTGCTCTCACTTGTAATCACTTGAGGCCCTATTTTTTATTCATTTGAGAAGCTTGTTTCATCTTTGATGGAAAGATAAAGTGGTCTCAAAAGGCAGAGAACACCTACATTGACTTATTAAATCTACAGGTTTTAATATTTATTATTGACCCCAAAAGTTAACAGTGAGAATATTTGAGTGAGTCGAGCTGATGGAAAATTCATCAGGTTATTTCTCCACACCACCCCCAACAACGCTGTCTGGTCGCCTGGGCCTTTCCTGCTAAAATTACAGAAGCTAAAGAAATACAATTAGCAGAGCCTCGATAATGATACCATACAATCGCCCTCTGATAGGGCTCGTCTCATCTGTAACGATGCCGCTTTCTAGATTTGTACCAGCGACCGGCTTAAAGATAAAAGGCTGGTCTTGCTCTGCCTTTACAAACAGTCAGAAGTTCTTCATTAAAGTTTACCTAATATTGTCAGAGGTTTTCCCATTCCCGCTCTGGCTTCTTGGCCTTTCTGTCTAACTGGAGACTAAAAGCAAAACAAAACCAACCTCCTAAGTGAGCGTTTCAAAAACCAGTCTGCACTCAGTATTTCACTGTGACTTGCCTTCGCGACAGGTAGCATCTCTCTGTAGAGTGGGGAAGCACCATCCAAAACCAAAGTGTCAAAAGCTTGGGCCAAGTCTCTCACTGATGCTCAGCTCCAGTAAACGCCGAACTCTTTTCTATGAAAGACTTAAAATTCAGCCTTTCGCATCTGTGACTCCAGCTGCAACAAAGCTACGCCGACTCCGTCCGGCAAGGCTGTGCTCCTTGTGGGTCCGTCGTGCAAAGCCTGCGTGAAATCCCCGTATACGTCCTTCCCGGCATATCAGCAAGAGGATCTAAGGCTCCTACTCCCATTGCAACGTACAATCCCTGAGCACAGCGCGGCACAGGCGCGTCAGCCGGGCTGCCGGGAGAGGTGAAAGACTACACAAAAACAACCCTCCTGCCAACTCTGCTGAAAGGCGTTAAGCTAAGGTAGTCGGTGTGGAAAGTATTTAAGGCTCCACAGCAGACTTGCTCTCCGTGCTCCAGCGAAGGGCTGGCACCGCACACTATTTGATACACTGGGAGCATTTTTGCAGCTCGCCTAATGTCAGGACACAGTAGGGTAACTGTTAACCGCCTTCCCCCCTTCTGCTCCCCTCCCCTCCTCCCCCAAAAGCAGCTCAGGGAGAGAATAAACTTGCACCCTTTAAGATTTGCTTTGGTGGGAGGAAGATTCACCCTTTAACCGTCCCGAGTAGGGATGATCTGTTACATAAGGACACTTGTACGGAGTCTTCATTTTAAGAGGCAGTCAGTGTTTTTCCAGGTCAGAAATGCAGCGAAGTTCAGCCGTCACACCCCGTCCCCTGCTCACATAGCACCATACAGCCTCTGGTCTCCCCAAACCACGCTCAGCCCAAAACGCTGCCAGAGCTGGCAGGCACCTAGAGCTGCTGCGCTTGTCCCTGGGGACACTGCTACGGCCACAGCCCATGGCTGCTGTGGGGACCAGAGGGAGTGGAGCAAGGAGGTTTCACATCATCACGCACCAAGCACGGTCACAAAACCAACTATCCCTGCACAGACATCTGATGCCAGACAACACAAACATCTCTTCCAGCCTGGGCCCCGAGGCTGGGCTTCCTGCAGTTCTCATGCCGTATTTATGCCATACAAACAAACCCAACTCTTCTGTGGTCCTGGGGCCAACCTACACAGCCCAGCTGGCATCCCTATAGGTGAAATTTTGCAACCTCCCAAAACAGGATGGCCACTCTGCCTGTAACAGGCAGGTCCAGGGCTGAGTTAACCCCCAAACTGCAGGGAAGTGCGAGTTGACATGGGCTGAAACTGTGCTGGGCGTTGTGGTAATGTTTTAATAATATGGAGAGTCATATTCTAATCCTTGGGCTCATTCCCTGGACCAGTTTAATTCACTAATAATGATAAAACTATTAAGAATAACAGGTCAAATGCTGAATCTCTTAAAACCCAGGCCAGTTATGTTTTATTTTGTAAGTGTGCATTTTGAAATGATTGATTGCCGAGGTAATATCGGAAATTTTTGTGCAAAAAAAGAGTCTTTCCCTGTCACTCAGGAGAGCTGGGGAAAAGAAAACACAGGGTATTTGCTGTCTGGCCTCCTTTCCTAGCTATCTGTTGGTATAAAAATGACATCCGAAGAGAATTTCTTCCTCCTCACACCTCTGATTATTAGTGGGAGAAAAATTTCCATGAACTTCCTCCCTCCCACTGGCACCGTTGGTTTGTTTTTAGCATTTCAACCTATTTGGACTGCAGGAAGGTCAGCAATGCCCCTGCCTTGGGTGCCTGTTTCACCCCGCCACTCTCATTTCCAACCCCACCATGTACTCTCTGTTTTGCTGCCGCCGAGGGCGAGGGGAAGGGTTGCTTTTGGTGACGTCCCTTTGCAATGTCCCACTTCAGGGCTTCCCCTCTGCTCCCCCGCCTGGGAGCACCAGCCAAGCCTATGGGCTCTGGTGGCTGGTGCTGTTCCTTTTTATTCTTTTCCAGGTCCTTGGTCAGAAATAATGAATGGTTTTATAGGCAATCAACTACCAATTCATAAACGTCAGCCTGGCTCTGCTTCTTGTTCCCACCCCTCCCGAAGAGGACGGCGAGCTGGCAGCAGGACAGCAACACACACTGTTAACAAAGATGGATGTTTTACACATACGAGTTAAAAAGACAATTATATTCAATTACTTCAAGTAAGTCATGGTGATGTATTTCTAAATAGCCACGAGAAGGGCAATATGATGATTAGGGCAATGAATTTGCCAACTTTAATCTAATCAAGGCAATCTTTTGTTTAGCATTATCTGCTTTGCGGTGGCAGAGGATTTACCAAACCCAAGCAATCTTTGCAGCTTTAACCCCAAACCTGTCCAATTAATGCTAACGATGATTGTTTTACACAGAGGGAGGAAGCTTTTAGCAGGAGGCCTGGGGAAAGCTTTCCCCCAGGAAAAAGTTGGGCCACGCCAAGCCATGTGGTACAATATGCTGCAGCACGAAGGTACGACATGGCACCTCCAAAAGTCCCCTAGCACTGGAACAACAGATAAACATTTTCTCTGGCTCCCGTGGAAGGAAGAGAAAACCAAAGAACAAATCAAAGCAGCACCCAAGGGGCTGAGATGATAGGAAAAAAGGGTGTTTTGTACAGAAATAACACGGCTCTTCATTAAGCCTGTGGCACGCAGCTCCTCGGGTGAAGCAGAGCAGCAAGGCGCAGTCAGGAGGCCCCACCTTCCACCCAGCCACTGCTCGTGCAGGAATGCGTCTGCTCCGCCACGCCGTTTGATAAGGGGAAAGACGCTGCTACCTGTCCCCACTTGTCGGAGCTGATTTTCCAGCCAAGGTTTATGAGCAAGACATGGACCTCCCACTGATATATTCTCATCCTTGTCTATTCAAAGGCCAGCCAACCCTCTGGCTTCAAAGAGAAAAGATATGAAGCAGAAACACAGGTTTAAAGGGGATGTCCCTCTGCTGAAAATCCCAGGAATCGGGGAGGGAGGCATCAGAAACAGGCATTTTTTGTGGATGATGCAGGCTTTTGATTATCTCCACAGATAAACCTGTGCTTCAAGAGAAACAGACTGCACGTATGGGTTTGTATAGCAAGCAAAGGAGCCGTTTTGACATCACTCACAGCAGCACCACTTTTTGAGCCCAAAAAGGAGAATTAGGGAGGGTCAAATAAGCTTTTTCTATTCCAAATACTTCAGCCTACACACGTGATCGCTAAATTAAAAAAAAAAAAAAAGGCAGCAGAAGAAAAGAAATCAGACCCCACGCCACTGAATCAGGTTTCATTTGCAGTTTGCTTTGACAAAAATAATTAGGAAAGCCCTTGTGAAAGCACTTAAAAGGATGTCTTCTGTTCCCATTTGCAACTGGGGTGCTGCAGCAAGACTGGCTGGGGAGACACCCCGAGAAGCCCCCCCCACACCCTCTGTACCATCTGATATGTACTGGGCTCCCACCGCTTTATCTAAAGCACACGTGAGTTGCGCAGGCCACCAGGTGGGCTAAAAAAATGTGGTTTTCCTATGGATGTCCAACAGTCTTCTGTGGGAACAAGCAGTCCAGGCTGTGAGTGGCTTCTTTGCCATCAGAAATAGAGCATAAACATTTTGCAATCAACAGGGAAAGTCATTTGTTGAGGAAAAAAGCAAAAGATTGCTGTCTGGGTAATTCAGTACCTGTAGTGCTTTTCTCAACAAATTTGCAAAAACACCCATAAAAAAATTAACATTTTATAAAAGAGGAAAAATAAATACTGACTTCTTGAGATCCCTTTTGGCTTGATTTCCTATGGTTTTAGTGATGCATGGGACACAGCTTTCATAAAGGGATCGCAAGCTACCTTGCAAAGACTAACAAAGCTTCACCTCTCCTTAGGAAGAGAAGCAAACATGCATTTGAAACACAGCCCTTTTTTTTACTCAAGAGGGGCTGAAGCAGGGTAACGTAAAATAACTTGCCCAAGTCTACGCAGTAGGTTCCCCAGCAAACCTCAACCACAGCAGGCAGAAACTGCAACTTTATCTCTAAAAGGCTTTGGAGCCCCGGGGTATTGGATTGATTTGGATTAGTGGGAGAAAAACTTCTCCAGACAACAGCTCATGCACTCCTGTCACCACGGTGTCATTAGCAGCTGTGCACAAGCAGCTGACACAGAAAAAAAATGGGAAGGGGATGTCCCAGAAGATGCCGGTGAGTGTCCATGAGTGCTTTCGCAGCAGCAGCGCTGTGCTGTCACGGGCCACATCCCTGTTACTGGGGGTGGTGGGACACTGCTTGGTGTGACACGGCAGCTCGCAACAGCTTCTGCTTTTTTTTTTTCCCCCAGGTCCAGCTTCTTTGAAAAGGATAATAGGAAAATAACTGCTGTCTGCACTAGACACTACATGGAAACCTCCAAGACATGAGAGGAGGCATTTGCTAGTTTTCCCCATCTCCAGAGAAAATGCCCTTCTCGCTGCCCAAATTTTCTCCTGGATGTCCAAATCTCACTCTCTTCTTGAGAAGGACAAGGTTAAAGATACAACAAAGTGTCCTTCACTCAGTCATCACCCAGAGAAGCCCAAAGCATCAAGTGAGAAACAAATTGTAGGCGGCATTCATTTTCTTGTTACACTTTTTAAAGTCCCAATTTTACTCATCCACAGTGTACATTTTAAAGGGATGCATTTTGGCATCCAACGACTGTGGTGACAAACATCAGGTTTGTTTTGAAACAGCAAAGAGGGGCTCGTGCTTTGCTCCCCAGCCTTCCTGCAGTGATTTTCCTCATGTCAGAGCTCCCCCCGGCTTGGTATGCTTCAGAGCATCCCCGGACAGCCTCGGCTCTGAAAGCAGGGGAGGCAAACCCGGCCCCGGGGGACTGAGTGTGTGTGTGGCTACTTGACTCCCTTTGACAGTCCCTCCTGGGCGTTTCAGTGTTGTATTTGGATGGCCACCCCTCCGACAAAGTGCTGCAGGGCTGTAGGTGTCAGCAAGGGAGATGTTTTTGTGTTTGTGTGACGTCCCCAGAATAATGATCTCGCTGTTTAAGTGAGTTGAGCGAATGAATGAGCACAAGAAAAACATCTTCCCTGAAAGCGCAGCCAAAGTTAATGCACCATTAATAATGGCCCCGGTGAATTATTGGAAGAGATAATAGGCCTGGGGTCAGGGAAGGTCTAAGACAAAGAACGGGGAATATTGGGTCACAGAAACATGACAGAGCAGATCACGCTGATGCGCCTGTGGGATTCTCCTTGGATGAAGTCATGTACCACCACACAGAATATTAAGGGCTTTGTAGGGAAAGCCATTCCCAGAACCACTGCTCGGATCGATATGAGGAGGAGCGGGAGCAGACACACAAGGCTACAGTAGCTGCCTCTTAGCCCCCCACGAGCCCCCATTTGAGAACTTCACTTTAATGTTGTTTAGATACTTTGCAAAATACACCAACTGTGTGCCTACCTCAAAAAGGGATAATTATGTGGTTGCTAATTGCACCAATCTGCATATTTTCTAAGCAGAGAGAGGTGTCTGGGGGAGTATGTGCATTCCCCGAACAGCAGCGCTGTGCGTTTCACAAAAAGCCATCTCAGGTGCTTCAGCAGCTCCGCTTTTCTGTCTCCAAAATCACGGTGGACTGGCTGTGGAGCCGCAACCTCATGTCCCGCCCCACCAGCTGCTGGGTTTCACGACACTGAATTACCGACTAACCTCGCTTTGTCAGAATTTCCCTTCTTTAAAATGGAGATAATAATACCTCCCTACCTCAGAGGTTTGGTTAATGTTTATACAGCACTTTAAAAATGATGTGGTAATTAAGTGCTCAGTATTATTATATCAACGTGTATAATGATTCCAGCAGACAGCACTATAAACAGGGCTGCACCGTGCGTGCTTTTCTTTTGTTTGGCTTGTTAGCATTTGGTTTGGTTTTCATACAGCATACTTCAATTATTATTGGTTAATTATTACATTGTTTTACTACCTGCTCAGTGGCTTTGACAAAAATAAAAGAGGAACTACACAGGTAAAATAATAGTAAATATTAATTCTGGCCCGCTATGAACATTATAGCAAGGACAAATGGGAGGCAGGCACCCACCAGCTCACCTACGGGAGACCCCTCTCCCGCCCTGAGTATTACAGGCCCTTTTGAAACACATCCAGCCAGCTGTTTCCATCCAGAGGGATGCAGAAACAGTTTTCTCTCCTTCTAACATACCTAATGAAGAAAGATGGTGGTAGCCTGATTTACAAAACTATTTTTTTCAGACAACGCGTCTCAGGATGCTGGAGAAGGCAACGTGCTTAGTTTAACTGTGGGTTGGGTACAGCAAGCCAAGCTTCCCATTCAGGTAAGCAATAAAGAGCACACAACTAAATTCTGTTGGACAAACAGCTCAGGTAATGGTAAATACCTTGTAGGAGTGTTGGAAGGAGAAGGGGCCTTGCTGGGATGCAGATACGTGAAAAGGAAACAAGAAGTAATAAAAAATACATTGCCCTTCAGCTATAAAATCACCAAAAGCCTCGAAACAAGCGTTATTGTACTGACACCTCAAAGCATCTGCAGGACAGAGTCAGTGTGACTTCACACTTGGAGAAACTGAGGTGCAGTGAGGAGCAGAGGACAATGAGAAGGCTTGCCTCTCCGCTTGCCTCTTCTCCCGCAGTACTGCTGGAGCCCCCCGCACACACCCCACCGCCACGGAAAGACCCGGGGGCCGTTTGTTTCCCTGCCAGCCAGCAGCAAGACCGCACGCGTGGCCGCTCAGCTCCCTGCGGGGACACAGGCTTTGGATGCCCATGTGGATGCGGTACTTATTTTACGCAGAATAAAGCCCATTCCTGGGGTCACCTGCATAATAAAAGCCGTTGTAAAGGCCATGAGACACAGCAAACATCTCCATCGGACACTGCAAATGCAAGGCTGCCTCTCTCCAGCATCCCAGAGGAAACCTCCTTGGGAGCCATCACAACAACCATCCACCCTCTTGGGGACGGCCCAGAGGAGTTTATCCTCTTACAAAGTTTATTCTACTGCTTCAGCTCAGGTGGAAGAACAAAGAAAAAGTTTTTTGAACATGCTGAGGGCTGCCATTACGCAGCCCCCACCTAGGACACCAGCACTGCCAGCACATAGCAGGCAGAAACATGGTCCTGGTGGCCATGCAGCCAGGGAACACGTTTCAGCCCGGCCACCATTTTTGCATTCGGGCAGCACTGCTGAGCCACAGGCTGTGTCCAAAAGCGGGGCAGGTAGGCAGGTGTCTGCAGAGCGAGTTGGCTCTTGCAGCTGGGACGGGAGCAAGATTAAATCAGTGAGCTCCCCCCGCGGCCCCGTGGCCAACTCGAGGCAACATCGAAGGAATTTGCCCATAAATTTCCTCCCCACCCCAAGAAGGAGGCGGCGCGCTTAAATGAACTCAGGCCCTAACAGAAGTAGGGTATTCTTGTTCATCTCGATGTCTAACCCTTCCTGAAGCTCCTGGCAGCTCTCCTCAGCTCACTCCCGTGCACCACCTGACCTTTGTTAAGGGCATTAATAAACCTGTCAGTCTTTTCCTGGGCAAAAGAGCTAGAACAATTACAGTGAGGCTAAAAATGGCCTTTCACTCTACATGGAAAATTTAGATTAAAAATGTAAGAATTCATTGACATTTTCTACAAGAACGTAGAACTGTTGTTAAGAAATCAAACCCTGAAATACCTCAGTTGCTATCTACCATCTCCGAAACGCTGCATGAGGGGCTTTCTGCCTCAGCCACCAAAGGGCTGGGGACAGCTGTCCCGGTGGGGACAGCCCACCTGCTGCTGGCAGGGACACAAGGACGCCAGGAAACCCTGCAATCCGCTCCCATGCAGTAGCTGGCTCTGCAGCACGCTTGAGGTGCGACCAAAAATGGGGCACTTTGCTTCTCAGTGAGAAAACAGGAATTTTCTGAAGCCTGCGGACAACCCACATGGAAAGTTCTGGCTTTGCTGTTGTAAAACAGGTTGTACCTAAAACTTTCAAAAACTTCAAAATGGTCTTGGGAGGAAGAATATATTCACATCTATAGAGGTATTTTCAGACATTCAGGTGGGCATCTGTGAATAAAGGCGATGCATTATTTATTATTCTACAAGCGTTGCTGGGGTCTTCGGGTTACTGATATGTGGTAGCCTTAAGGGGACAAATCATTATTTTTTTATACCTCTGGAAAGGGTAAATAACACAAAAGCAGAGCTCTCCTGCAGCCAGGGGGAACCCCATGAGCACAAGGAAGTCCTGCAGCGGGGTGCCCAAACACCAAAGCTCTGATGGCTTTCCAAAGAGCAATGATTAGAAAAGTCTCTTGATCAGCCTTGCTGCCACCAGTCGTCATCTTCAGTCCTAAATAGCCTGAGTTGGGGGAAGGTTTGAGGCAGAACAGTTTTCCATCAGAAAACATTTTTCAGGAACCTGCAGCTGCTGTCAAAAGTGGCACAGAAGAGATCAAGATGGTTTACGATCTATTATATTTTAGCCTACAAGAAGAACGTGGAAGTGATGAACTTGAAACGCCCTGACTATATCATAACAATATCTGCCAACGTGGTAAGTTTCTGAAAGAGACTGCTGAGAATTTTTGCTTCCTGGGAAATTAAAAAGAAAATAAAATTGCCTTTTTCTGCTAAGCATTGAATTCTTCTTTGGGACACAATGAAATCTGAAACATCAGCAGCGCGATGGCACGTGGCAAGCCGCTCCACTCACGCGCCGCTGCTGGAGAAGTCACCCAGGTTTTGGCCTCTGAGCTGCACTGCACAGGGTTGCTGTCAAGGCCCCTCTGCTTCAACGGCCAGAAGCATCCCAGGCTCATCGCTAGATGCTGCGCAGGCACGGCGAGCCTGCTGAAACGTAAGCCACTGGGGCTGGATGGACAACAGGATGCAAATCCCATCTGGGACGTGCCAGTCCGCCCCACCACACCTGATCAGGAGTTTCTACCTCCACGCTGAGGATTTCCAGAGCGAGACTTTCCCACCGGTGCCAGCTTTTTATTAGAGGAACGAGGAGCTGTGACTACCGAACGGCAGAAAACAAACCCGAAAGGCCTAATGCAGCTTATTAATGCCACAGGTCTTGAGCTGCAAATGTTGAGAATCTTGCAAATCACTTAATTGCCAGGCTGTCAGGCCAAGATGCATTCTGAGGATGCTGCCAATCTGACAGTTATTAACAAACAAAGAGGCCACAAGCCCCAACTGCGCCGAGATCCTTGTTACTTCTACTCATGTGCCACCTCCCAACAGGAAGTACTTAATAAGAATAATAATATCCCGAAAGGCCAACCTACGGCAGTGCAATTAAAAAGCTTTTCTGTCTCACTTTGAGGGGGGAAAAAAAATGAGAGGGAAATTAAAATCAGACAGGAAATTCCACTAGAACAAGCTGGCTTATGTCCTAATAACACAGGATTGTGCCAACTCCTCCAGAAAGCAGAGGAAAGAAATAAAAAAAAAAGGGGGGAAGAAAAGAAAGAAAAGAAAAAAAGAAAAAGAGAAAAGCAGCCCTCTAGACTGACTCAGATCTGAGGCTACATTGTGGTTCGGCTGTGGCTGCAATTCTAAAGGGAGAAAGGCAGCACAAGCGAATAAAAGGCAGTTTGCTTTTTGAGCAACTTGCTGTTATATAATGTAACTCTTGTATGAAAGCGCGGCCACTGCCGCTTTGTCGAGAAAAGACACAGCCCGATAAGCTCGAAGGGCCAGATGGATCTTGGGGCTTGTTCTCCCAACAGCTGCTGCCAGAGAATGGAAAGAACAACAACAACAAAAAAAAAATCCCAACCAGTGAGGAAGAAATCCCGGCGCACGAGGGGCAGGCAGGGAGGTGGGGGCAGACCAGATGGTGGTTCAGCTTGTGCCTGCCTGGACGGGCAGTAGGAGAAAAATCAGTATGTCAAAAACTTCTATGGAAACTTACGGATCCCTCAAGAAAGACAAGTTCATGGAAGAAAAAATGCCTACAGGTTTAAGGGGAGAAGTTTTCTCCAAGTTGTTACCATCCTGCTTCCTGGGAAGCCAGTGGCATCCTGGATTCAGCAGCCACCTGCACCTCCAGCTGACGCAGCAATTTCAAAAAAAAACGGGCCAAGGAGATTTGTCACCGACTGCTCTGGGACCAGGCCAATGAATGGCAAACTCTTTCATTCCCCCCTGTATTTCACGTTAAAGCTCATTGCACAGTGGGAGCCACATCACTTGAAATGGCTGGTGAAAAGGGATTGTGTGAACCTCAGCCGACTGCTGAGGGCCCAGAGTATTCCCCAATATCCCCGCCTTTCTCCCACGATCCCTAATACCTGGCTGTGAGAGACCCCCCGCAGTCCTCAAGATGTTTCTTTTTCTGGGTACCCCAAGGAGAGAGAAATGCATTTAATGCACGAGCAAATGGGGTCCTGACAGAGGTTCTGCCTCCTGTGTCAGGGACCCTGGGGAGCAGAGAACCGGAGTGCGAGTCCATAGGCAGCTGAACGTGCTGCTCGATACGGCTCAGCTGCTCCTGGAGCTTGATTTTACATCTGAGCAAACTTTTCCTTGGCTCTCCAAAGTGCAACTGCTCCAGATCGCCTATAATACAAGGCTAAACTGTAATTTGCTGTTAGATAGAGACATTATGGGAGAAAGCATTAATTGGCATTCATAACCAGGAGGCGGCAGGAGCACCAGAGGACAGTGATGCCCTCAGTTGCATCCGACACAACCAAGCCCAGGATCTCCTCTGGTGAGATGTGGAGGGATGGGGAAGTTCATCAGCCTCAGACTGGAGACAAGGAGACTGCTTAAGCACCAAAGGGCAAAACTAGTGAATGAAAAAGGAGGAGAGTGCATCAGCTATCACACAGTGCTCTTTGCACACCACTTCTTATCTGAGAGCAAATCTAGCAGAGCCCTGACCATGCGCCTTCCACTCAGGCAAATAAAAGCTTATTGAGGAGCATCATCCCAAGCTGCATCCCCAGGAGCTGGTCTACAGATGGGGATGTCTTTTAGCATTCAAATCAACCCTGCCTCACGCCCCCAGCCACGCATTCACACCCCTCCCTGGAGGTGGCACTGGCACTCATGCAATCACACACCGAGCCAGCTCAGGGAGTTCATCCAGTTGAAAACTAATCACCTAGAATTTTATTGCATGGGGGTTTGGCTGGATCAACTCCCTGAACCAGTTTACCATGAGATTGCTGGTGCACGAATGAGCAAAGAAAGCCCTTAGGCTGCAGTTCAGCAACCAATTCCAGCCCAGGCTGCCACTGAAAGCAGAAGTCCTGACCTCCCTTGGCCACTCATCCTCATGTTGTGCCACTCTCCATCATGGTGGCCAGGCTGTTCTTCTGTGGCTGCAGGGCTGACTGGACTGAGGAGTGCATTCCGCTGAAAGATAACTTACCCCTTCCCAAGGGCTGGTGCTCAGCTGGGTAAGCTTCATGCTCACAGCCCAGCTTCCCAGGTGCTGGTCCTGGGGGGCACGGCTGCTTCTAGTGTTGGCCAAACTACGTGTACGGAGAAGCTGGGCTGACCAGCCATTGCAAACTAAATACATTTCCCCAAATCCTTCAGGTAGTGCACCAGGAGCTGTTGGCTCAAGGAGCCGGCACAATGTGCAGGAGCTGGAAAGCCGCCTTGCAGAAGAAAAACTCCCAAGCAGATGCTTAAATCCCATGAAAGCGCAGGTGCCAGTGCCAACAAGAAAAGGCATGCCAGCCCGCCCTGAGCACAGACCTACCTGAACGGTCTCCCCCGCCGCAGGGCTGCCTGCTGCCATCGTGGGGACACCCGTACCCCCTCACGCTACAAAGACTTTCTCAATCTTTCAGGACAAGGCTGTGCTTCAAATGCAGCGCTGGCATTTCTAGCCTCTCCAATCCAAACCACAGGAGTGAGTTTGCTTGCTTTATGCATATGCTCCTCCAGGCACTAAAACAAACTGAAATCAAACTGTTCCTATAGGCAATGGCTTGAAGAATTTTCCCTCCGTATGAAAGGTCTGTTTATATTATTTGTAAAATTGAGCAAATCGAGTCTGGAAAAAAACCGTGCAGAGTTTGCTGTGTGTTTTGACCAAACTTCTTTCTGGAAATGGAAGCAAAGATGTCTGCTTTCTACTAGAGTCATGATAAAATTGCGGGGCTGGGTATTTTTTTCTTGCACTTATACCCAGGTGATAAGCATCTTGGTAGCCTCCAAAGAAGGGTTTTGGGAGCTTTCATGCTTCAGGACATCAGTCCCCAAAGCACTCCTAGTCCATAAAGACTAAGAAGATACCGCACGAGCTGGCTTTTAACCAAGCATAAGGCAGCCTGCTGCTCATAACTAAGCAGAAGGTCTGACGAGGAGAGGGGTGAGGAAGTTATCTGTTTTACCCAGCTGTGGTTTTGGTGCAGGCTAATAACTCCCATGTATCATCCTGCCGTGGTATGAAAATTTTCCGCCTGGTGTTAAAAATGGTCCCAGTGCAGTCTGCAGTGGATTCTCCGGGCAGCTCATGCAAAGTGCCGGTTGTTAGCATGCTGCTTGTGTAATGAGGGTGCTTAAGACCGTAAGGGGTCTCTGGAAGGTCCTGAAGAGTGATTGCAGTTCAGGAGACTCACCCACCTGGCAACACGCTGATTTATGGCCTAGCTCAGTTAATAGCCCTGCTTAACACAGGAGTTTGTCGAGATTAAGTAATTGCCTGAAACAAAAAGTTTATTATCTTTAAGTCTCTGCTGATGAATGACTGGGTGTTGGAAGAATCATGTGAAAGATCATCTGTGATTCCCTCCCACGGGGTCCCCCCCCCCCTTTGGGGGGGGGGGGGGGGAGAGAAAAATAATAAGGTTTTAAAAGACAAGCTTTTCCAAAAGGAGTTTGAAAGCTCACAATGTACACTGAAACACAGTCGCAGACAGTTACAAGCAGGAGGCTTCACATCTTGGGTGCCATCTAATAAATAGCTCAAGTAATAACACGGTTCTGTGATGCATTTTTCTCCAAGAACTGCAGATATTTTGTAAACATTAATTAATACCACCCCTTGAGAGATAACTGATCCTTTCACACAATAATAAGATTAGGAATAAATCAAGATGCAAAGCCTGTTTCGTTTCCATACATCACGTAGCGGCCTTTCCCATCCTAGAAAAATCTGGAAATTTTCCAGTCTAGAAAATGCTGCAGATAACTGCAAAGTTAAAAGATGCCGCATGCTAAATTCTGCTACAATTATTACTCATCTCTATTTCCAGATGCTTCAGCAAGGTTAATGGGCTTGATTAAGGTCACACACTTAAACGCTGCCTCATGAAACCGAGATCCGAAGTGCTCCAGAGCACAGGGCTTTGCAACTCGCCTCGATCAACCCGCACCCCGAGACAAGACGCCTGCCTGCTGAGCATCCCTTGCAGTGGGGCTCATGCTAGGAGATCACACGATGCAAACCTCTCCTCCTTTGTCCCCCATTTCCTTTGCTTAGAGTTGGCACATGAGTATGAAAGTTTGGACACGAGGGAAAGAGGACTGACAAGAAACCCCCATCTCTATTGCAACCGTTAAGTAATGTTCCCACAACCCCAGATGTCAGATATGCTGTCCCTCCTCACAGCACTTCGAGGCCTTCCTGCAATAAAATGGGACTTGGCTCTAGCTTTTCCTAGTGCTTCTCATATTACCTTTTAATCCAAATACATATGGTTCAGGGAACGCTGAGAGACTTGCATGAAAGGATGTACACCAAGAGAATGCAAACCCTGGAAAAAAAAGGATGAGATCTGCAAGACTCCCTTGGTCCCAAATGTGTGTCCCCCCCAACTCCCCAGCATATTAATCAAGAGCCTGATGAGATTCCTTTTGAAATCCCCCAAAAGATTTCTGTAGACTTCAGTGGTGTTCGGATCAGGCTACAAACTCAGAATAAATCATAAACTGACTACATCTGCCAAGTTTATTTCTTTCTTTTCCAGGTTTCAGAACAAATCCATTTTACCTCTGGGAAAAAGCAGAATGAAATAACTGATGAGTTCAAATATCCTGTATCACTCCCCATATTAATTCAGCCAGTCAATCTATCCCATAACTTTGGGAAGTGAAGCAGATTACTTTGGCCAGATCAAACCACAAAAACTGTGCTGTTTCATTTATGTGCATTTTATTATTTAAGACAACCTGTGCAAACCCCTTTCTCTTGGGTTAAAAGTGACCATTTGGGGGACTAAAGTTAAGCACAGTCTTAAGCTAATCTAGAATAAACCAAATGACATCTGCACTGAAACAATCTAATGATCACCACAACACCCCCACCCCCCAATCAATTTTGGAGATGCTCTCTTATAAAAAAACATCTGATCTTAAAGGATGCACAAAAAGAAAGGACTTCAAAATGTGACACCAATCAAAAGACTTTTGTGACAGCAGGAGTATTTTTAATGACATGAGGGACTCTGAAACAGGTCCCTGCAACCTCACGTTTTGCATAAACTGGGATGGTTTTATTGATTTGTGGATAACGCATTGCTTTTTTTTTTTTTTAAACTCTATCTACCACTGACAGCAAATTCCCCACTTGTGAAAGACCATGTTTAACTTCCAAGTTGGGTGATTCTGCAGCATGTCCCTCTATTAGCATCTGCCCTCAGTGAGCAGAAAAAGGAGCTGTTTCCCCACTCTCAATTCAGAGCCTGGCTGATGCGTGCTGATAGCTTCAAGCTAACTTGAGAGATCTACAAGATGGGGAGCCTCCTATGGCAAACAGCTTCAGATATCATTTAGGGTTTTATTTATTCATTCATCATCTGCTGAAAGCAACGTTAGCAGTGACTTTGAGTTGGAAAGCCACTGCACAACGGATATAGCATCTATTGGGCTTTTCTCTCATTTTCAGCGTTGTTCTGGCGTAAAATCAACAACTGCAATGTAGCAACACCTGCAGACACCCCGGTAGGAGAGGCTTGGGGAAGACTCCTGGATTTGCTTTGACCCACTGCTTGGGGATCACTGTGCCATTTCAGGATGGGATCTACACAACCGCTTGTGTACTGAACCCCTGAACTAGGGCAACAGCAGAAATGGGCATATTAAATTCTTCAGAAATGCAGTACTGGCAGATCAAAACATCTGTGAACACTGTTTTACTGACAACACACTTCTGACTTTGAAAGGGGTACTGCTATCAGGCTATTAGTACAAGCACTTTACTTTGAAGTATGTACTGTAATTCTTGCAATTTTACTCCTGGCTCTGGTATTCATTTGGCTCTGGTTACTTCTATAATTTATCTTCCCACTGCAAAATTCAGACTGTAATAGGCCCATCCAGAGGGGTACGGGTATATGCACCCTCTTTCTGTGTTCCCCTTTTATCATGCATGATGTTTTCAATCTGAAACTTTAAAGGGGAAAAAAAAAAAAAAGGTTTTCAATCCCAGTGATGTTAGATCTCAGTTTTTCCCATGAGAAAATCACTTAGCACTTCTCTGACTTCAGGTGACTCACTGCTGTTACCCTGCTGAGGCTCCCGTACTCCCCTTGCGGTGTTTAACCCAGGCATGTAACTCGCCCCAGTGCGGTAGGCCTGTTGGCATTTGCTAATAGGCTTCCTGGGCTGTCACCTGGATGTGATGGGTGAGACAAAAGATTATACGATGATTTCTGTTTACAGAGCAGTTATGATAAGCTGACATTTGCCTCTAGGTGTTGGGTTTGATAACTTAAATATGGCCTACATGAGCGCTCGTCCTCTGAGCCGGTGACGCTCTCGTTGAGAGTCGTTTTAGAGGAACTTTTCCACATAGTCTCCTGAAAATTACAAGTGAATTTCTAATGCGTGTGAATGAGGCCGTATTGACAGCTGAGGAAACCACGGTGCCTTAATCTCTGTACTCACATCATCACATGTCACATCACCCGCGCCACCTTGCCGGCAGCGGTCGGCGCTCTCACGGAGGCTCAGTTTCCCGGCCCCCAGTCCGAGGACGATTTCCTTCACCCAGCCCCACAAGGGCAGGTATCAGTATAAACTGGACATGTCCCTAGGACGGGGCACCCGCTGCTGGGGAGCACCATCGACATCCTCAGTTGAGCAGCAAAGCTCCAGCGGCAGATGCCTTTGAACACCTGAATAAGCATTTTCCCATTACCAACCCCGATTTCACAACTCTTCACTCGTAGGCAAACACGCCTGCGTGCGCTTAAAAGGAGAAGGGATCTGGGTCAGGGACCAGGGAGACAAAGAAACCACATTGCAAGAAGAGTGACTTTGTTCCTTGGGGACCAAGAGTGCCAGGCAGGCACCAGCACCTTGAAACATCGCTGGGGCTGCTGAGGAAGAGGAAGAAAGGAAAGAAAGGGCCCGGACGAACCCATGCTGGCATCGTGCTGGATGTCAAAGCCACGACTGGTTGAGGTGATGGCACATCTAACCACACTGGTGGGTTCACAGGACCCTATCACATTTCTCCAGGAATCAGCTGGTACCACAGATCCTGTCGTGTTCACTAACTAAAACAATGGGGAGAAGAGGAGGAGGAAGAAAAAGAGCAGGGGAAGCTATGATGTGAAGGAAGGGGAAGACAGGCTATTGTGGATACCTTTCTAAATTATTAATTGAACTACAATGGCCACAAATGGCTATGGCTACGTTTAATTATTCACACACTTCCCTATGAGATTTTCAGTTATTCGGTTGGCCAGCAAACGAGTTTGCGGGCACAACAATTTTCCAGATTACTGGGTCTTCTACATTTCTCAGGGTGCATTCTTCTTTTACCTTCTCTTGACTTTCTCATCTAGTATCAACGCAAGCGACATCCATAGCCCAAAAAAGTTGCCAGACACAGCTTTGTCAGTACATATAAGTGATAATTATTATTACTAAACTGTTGCGACCACAGCTCCCAGCCAAGAAGGGACCTCTGGAGTATAATCCAATTCACAGGCACACCTGTCACCTCTCCTGGCAAACACCGTGGGGTTGACATACGACTGGGAAATGCAGGCAGACTGGTTAATACACTTTCCTCTGACTCAAATGACTACATGATCATATGAAAGAAATCTGTTAATAGTTGGGCAAATAAGGGACATTAATTGCTCCGTTGTCAAATGCTTTGTTGTCAAATCAACATTCACCTTCAACTACATGGTGTTTCTTTTTTTATCATCATCCTGTCCCAAGAAACCCTTAATTTACTAGTTGTAAGTCCAGTTTTGCTACACTTACTTATGTCTGGTAATTACCGTCGTTTGCAAGCAGTTCCACTAAATTAACGGAGCTCCAGCTGGGGCTGGATGGCAGATTTGGGCTTTGGAAAACAGCTCTCAATTCAGGAAAGTGATGGTGCACATTCTCCTGTCCATCACAGCGCAGTTATCCCCCTCTTTTCATAGCCTGAACTTTCAATCAACACGACGCAAGTGTCTCAGCCTGGTCATGCACAGGTGGTGAGAAAGGCACGGCCAGGTCTCCATCCACCCGCATCAGGCACGTCACCTGCGCTCCAGCCCTCCACCCAGGGTCAGGAGGAAAGGACAATTCTGCTGCCCACACCCGAGACTGAAGCCACTGTAGCTGGGAGTATATTTTGGCTGCCAAGGGGGGAAAAGAGCAGGGAGATGATCTGCACTGGGAAACGTCAGGACTGCTCCGTCAGCATCCTAAGTAAAGTTCTGCGACTTGGGCTCCCGGTGGAAACAAAAAGCCCGTTTTTATCACCTCACCTCATCCTGGGTCTACAGAGAAGTGAAAGGCGAACACAGCAACTGCTAATATCTTTAGCCACATTTACGGAAACCTTTTGACACCAAGGCTATTTTTATTAGCTAAGTGCACTATGCCTGTATCAGAATGCAAGTTTTATTGCTTACAGTTCAGCCTTGCAAAAAGCCTTTTCCAATCACTGTCTGTGGCAATGATAAGCTTAATGACACAGGGAGAGGTTACAGTACCTCCTAGCACAGCCTGGCACTTAGAGCAGCTACAGATATCCCACGCATTGCTAACCTCACTCAGCCTCCACTCCCCTGCAGAGCTCTCCGTGCAGCAGGGCCGCGTTGGCAAACACCCGGCTTGGCCAGCTAGCTGGACGTGTCGAAAGCGTACACCCAAAACAGGAATGAAACACGGGTCTACAGTTTTGTTTGGCTTTCTAAAACAGGGCAATAAGCAGATTTTACTACTTAGAAGGGGATGGTACATTTGCTGTCCTCCTTCTCCTCCCCACCTCCTGACCAGGAGTAGAAATACCCAGCAATACCCAAGGACCTCCAAGCAGCCCCACCAGGTCAGACAAAGCTCATGGTGTGCCATCTCCTGCAATGGCCATCTCTCAGAGAAGACCCCAAGGCCAGAAGACACATGCCACAATACTCCAGAGTACTCCACCCAAGCAATTTCTCACCTCGGGTCCTGAGCCAGAGATGCGCCTTTGTATTTAATAACCTTTGAGAGGTTTCCCTTCTAAGCTGTGCCTCAGTTTCCCCAGCAGCACAATGGAGAAAAAGTTGCCCTTAGTTTTACAAAAATATTTTAGCAACTATAACAATGCTTGCAAACGACTTCAAAAAAGCTTGGACAGAAATGCATGCATATGTATGTAAAACCCTTAATTTTAAAATTTTCTTTTAATTACATGGGATTCCCTACCTGCCTTTTTTTTCCCCCCTGGAACTGCTGTCTCTTTCAAACCAGTAAACTGCATCCCAAGTGAATAACAGTAGTTTAGAGTGATACAATCTTAGTGCCTAACACCCTCAGAGCATCGCATGCAACACCAATGTTGAGAAACCAGGAACTTGAACAGATGCAGTCAGACCGCTCGCGGTGGGAGTTCAGAGACAAATAATTCAACCTTTCATCACTCTCTAATCCCAGGAAGATATCAAGGTTAAACTACTAAGAAAAATACAGGGAGAGTTAAGCAACATGGATTTCACTTTGGAAAGGCTTAATTAGCCTGCTAGCTGTGGTCACCCATTCCAAGAATTTGAACCTACAGTAATTTCTCCCTTTACAAGATGCACGACCGAAGAAGGTGCATTCGCCATCTGCAGCCGCAGCATGGGTTTGGTGTCAGCCGCTCGCTCTATAATTGGCCCTTTATTATGAGTTACCACGAAAGGCTCCAGGCAGTCCCCACAGACCTTGCCCTTGATCTGGGTTAAGATACTTTGACCCGTAATCCTTTATAATAAATGATATCCCCCAGTTAAAGAATGCTGCCTTCAACAATATGGGCCTGCCCTCAGGAAGTGGGAAAGGAATTTTCCTGTAAAGGCAGATTAAGGAAATTCCACGCAAATTTCATGCATTTTGAATAATCTTCTGAACCGTGACGAACCAGCTTCCCTTTGCAGGGATCCTGCTCCAAATTGTTGAAGTCTGAAGACAAATTTAGCTGTCGCTTTCTTGGCGGCAAAGCGCGCTGTTTTTCTTGGACTCGGCACGCCAGGCTGAGCGTGGTGTTTGGTGCGGATCGTCTCTCAGCTTGTCTG
The DNA here is from genome assembly GCF_000699145.1 of Aptenodytes forsteri. Taxonomy (NCBI): domain Eukaryota; kingdom Metazoa; phylum Chordata; class Aves; order Sphenisciformes; family Spheniscidae; genus Aptenodytes; species Aptenodytes forsteri. The sequence goes on along the minus strand of NW_008794888.1, from coordinate 8,722,225 downwards.
CCCAGCAGACAGAGAGCACTGCCCGGGCACTGCTACACTCATGTGCAAGGATGGTTGTAGTTTAAAGTTTACACACAGCCCAATATTGCCCGTTGAGTTGGGATGAGCTCTGGTGCAGGGATCAAAGAGGATTTCTTCTTGTGCTGATACCTATCATGCTTGGCCCAGCAGGTAAAGAAGAGGCAGTAAAACCTTCCCCCCTGGTACTGGCTTTCTTCCTCTGTTTTCGGTAGCTCATGCCATTCTGGGTTTGGGATGGGATCGTGTTCAGCAGCTGTGTGACCCGCACTGGTGGTGCCTGGCTGGAAGGAAGCCACTCACTGGCTGCCCTCTCCCAGGCACCCTGCTCTGGGGCAGCTCTGAATGTCCTGCTCTCAATATTCTCCTTTTGCTTCATTTCTGGCCTCTCTGCCATCTCCCTAAACATGATGACAATGGATTTTTCCACCTCCGGGCCTCTCTCCACCTCCTTTCTTAGGGGATTCCCAGCTCTGAGGGTGTCTCTACTTGCCAGTCCCCTCACTGAGCCCCTTCTCCACCTCTCAGGCACATCACCACTGCTCTTGGGCACGTCTCCACCATCCTCAGGCACCCCAAAGCATTACCCCTCCTGGACATGCACCATCCCTCCCAACATCTTCCCCCTGCAGGTCAAGGCTGCGCCTCCCCCAGCACTTTTGAGGCTCAGCCCCTGGGTTTTGAACCTTCAGCCAAAATCCTCACCAAGGCATGGTCATCTGATGTCCTCCTGCTAACCAGAGTCAAACCAGGAAGCAGAAAGGAATGTCATCAACTTTTTAAATTTTAGTTTCCTAAAGAAAATGGTCCATTTACAATGACTGTTAGCTGGACACAAGCATTTTTTCCCAGGTGATAGGGAATCCCATGGGACCATAAGAATTTTAAAGCATTACAATTTTTTTTTAAATATAAATGTAATACAAATTATAAAATTTTTCTCTGTTCCTCCATCAGTTTATATCAAAATATCTTCCTGTGCCTCATGAAAATATCAGATGAGGAAACTTTTAGTTAAAAAAAAGAAGGACAGTCTTAGGAGTCTTTTACATGCAGCAATATTAATGAGAACGTAGCCACAAGGAGCAAAGGGATAGGAGAACAGTGTTTTAGTGTATATGTCAGCCCTCGTGTATGCTTTCAGCAGAGGAAGCAAATAAAATATTCTGCCAGGCTCCTCAAATGGTATGATGTTAGGACAAACTCCTGCACAGCTTTACTTACTGGAAAATAAAAAAATGCAAGCAATTACCAATTGTCATTACTAAACTAGGTGATATTCAAAAGTGATGCTGCTTTCCTAGCAATCAACATCACAATGAAAGATAGAGGGACAGTCATTCTGAAAAGGACGGCACTTCCTTGCTCTGAGTAAAGCATTTATGATTTTGAGATCTTCTCTTAAATGAAAAAGTTTTGAAAAAGCGTAATGCAGTTAATGGCAAAGCAATCAACAGCACGCTAGCAGCCTGACGTAAAGTCTATTGAAATCAATGGGAGTCTTTCCACCGACTTCATTGGGGTTTGGATCAAATCCTCCAGGAGAATAAGCTATTCTGCAATATCCATTATTATGGACCGCTTTGTCCTGGTAATTAGATGCCGGGAGAGCGCAGCGCGATTGTTTAAGGCACTGATCATTCACCCATGGAGACCTGCGTTCAGAGCCTGGGTGGGTCAAACTCAAAGAGGGGCTGCAGATTCCCACTGGCGCCCGCCTGCGTTCCCAGCCCCACCGCTGCCACCAGGTAGACGGGACAGGCAAAGGCAAGAGAAGGCAGAGGTCGGGGCCAAGCCGGTGGAGATGTGCCGATCGCCTGCCAAATATCCCTGGCTCCTGCCCTTTGTCCAACTCCTCCGTTTTCCCCATGCACCGTCACGCATGCAAAGTATTTTCAGGGGAAAAGCAGATAGCCAGCAGGTCGTGGGTCTGCACAAAGCACCTCTGTACGGCCCCAGGCATTTTGCGCAGCACGCTGAGCGTCATCGGTGTTACTAACTACGCAGGGAACACGTCTCTGTGTTTGCATCTTGTTTCTAAGGTAAAACATACTGCTCCTTGGAGGATATGTCTGAGGGAGGGACTGCAAGTCCCCTGCAACCAAAATACAAACAGAAAGGGCAAGCCATGCAGAAAGGACTCCCACCATGAAGCTGTATATTTGGCTTACTATGAATACAGGACTACATACCATTAGCAGCCTACAGAAAAGACAGTATAGCCTGAATTCTCAAAGGACACCAGCAATCACCAGTACGTAACCAGAGGGGTCCATTTTCTAAGATGTGTCCTCCATCCATTCCTTGGGAAAAAAATCCAAAACCAAAAAAACCCCAAACAAACAAACAACCCCAAAAACCCAACAACACCCTATCTTAGCTGGTAGGAACCCATCAAAAACCAAGCAGCACCCAGTCACTCAGTCCTTCTGAAAGTCACAGATAGGAGCTGTTTATCTTACAGGGCGACAATCACACCACCTGAACCTTGTAGGTCTCTACATAAAGGGTCTCCCTATAAAGACAATGCAGAAAGAAAGAGGAAAGATGAGGGGATCAGACTGGGTGGCCCAGCTCTCCTGCTGGAGAGGCTTTGTCTCTCCTTTGACTATTGAGGAGGCCTGGAGAGACCTGTTTCCTACTTCAGGCACTTAAAAGCAAGGAGCCTCGGGTCCAGCAGACTGAGCTCTGCTCCTGTGATGAGGCTCAATGCAGACAGCGAGCAGATCTACGCTCATCACTTTGCAAAAAAACAACCTAAGGAGGTTCAGCAAGTTGTGGCTGGGATGAAGACAGCGCTACAGGTTGCTCGTTCACAGTCTCTTCCCATGCAAGACCTGCAAGCCACCAAATAACACTGAGGGGACGCGGGCTAAGATGATCAAAGACATTCCCTTGCGCAGTGCAAAGCTAAGCTATGGCACTCCTCGCTGTAGGATGGTGCTCACGCTAAAAAGATACGCCATTTCAGAAAAGACTGCAAATTCATGGAAGAAAAATGCAGTGATGCCACCTGCAATTCAGACAGTCCTTGAACTGGAAAATTTGCAAGGCTGTGAGAATACCGCTGGGAAGTGGTGCAGTGTGCTTGCTCCCTTCTTGCACACCTGCCCTGCAATTGGGCGCTCGCCTCTGTCCGAAGACGGAGCCGGGGTAGACGGACCTTGACCTCGACCCAAGCTGCTGCTGCTGCTCCTGTGTTGCCATTTCATGAAGCCGCCCTCCCCGACATGGCAGAGCAGCGCGTGGAAGCAGCGGGGAGGCTGGGAAGCGGCCAGCCGGGCTAATGGCAATGCCTGCTTGAGTCAGGTCCTTCTTACCTCCAATGTCTTTTGTTCAGCTAAACATAACAGCTACCCCACGGCTGCCCTTCTTTCCATCAGTGGGGGAAAAAAACAGGTGAGAAATATTCCCAGATGCCTGCAGCGGCTGGGGGTCCTTCTCTTTTGCTATTTGGCTTGCTGAAGGGTAACCTCTTGCTCACTCAGCGTGTTTGCAAACCCCCAGCTCCCGGCCCCAAACCAGCTCTTGGTCTGGGAGCTGGCTCTTTTGCACCAGCAGCAAGAGGCTCTGCTTCAATCCTCGATACTTTGGCAAAGCTGATGGCCTCAGAAGTGCCCCTAGCTCAGACGTGAAGCAGTTATCATGCACCACGCTCCAGCTATGACGCCTGGTTATCTCTCTGCCGCTGCTGGGCCTCGAAAGCCCGGGATACAGTCTCGCCTCCACCGCTCCCTGTCTCAGATGTCACAGGATTTACAAAGAGAGGGTGAAAGCAGCCTACAAGAATAATTAAATCAACTGAATTAACTGAATGTGTTTGGATGAGCTTTGGTCACGTCAGCGTGAAAATTCCCCCACCAGCAGCAGACTAGCACGGACCTGATGGGGGGGAAACGCGGAGGCTGGTGTCAAGCAGCGCTGCAGAAGTGAGCCCGTGCAGCCAAAAATGCGTCCTGCCTCCCTCCCTACGCTGCTCCGACATCTTAGAGATCTGCAAAAGCTATTTGCAGTGAGAGGCTTTCTTGTAAAACATAAATGAATACCAGCTGCCCGGACAGGCTCAGAGAGCAGCCTCCTTGGACAGGCTGAGATCCCTGGGGAAGCTGGCCGGGCTGGCAGGACGTGCCTTGTCTGTCCGTCTGGGGGAGACATGCGGGGAGCGGCGCGGTGAAAAGGCAGCAGTGTTTTCCTCCTGAGGTGTCAGTTGGTAAGCAAACTAAGTGCTTTTTGCCCTCAGAAGGGAAAAAAAGTAGCTTTTTATCATCCCTGATTTTTTAAAAATACACCTCTTTTTAACCTGAAAACAAATCCCATTTTATTTTACCCAAGAAGGAAAGCTGAGTCTTCCTCACTGGCCCAGAGACCTGCCTCGGATGCACCCGTCCATTGCTCCCCTTCAAGGACAAGCGCATTCCTGCCCCGACGTTGGGCTCCGGCAGGGTCTGCCTCTGCATATCCCAGGGCTCCCATTGGCTTGCTGTGCCCATTTCTTTTTTTTTAATTTACCTTGGAAATAATATTTCCTGGCAACATATTAATGTCCTTTTCAATGCTCAAAAGAAAATCCAAACAGCAGCACAGACCAGGAGCCAACTGCCTGAGCAATGAGAGCGGTACCTGCTTTGTAGCTAAATATTTATAACTTGCTAATACTGTCATTAATACTTAGTTTTATTTTACCTATGTGTTTTATCTGTTTAAATACTTACTTGGCCTTCCCCACTACAAAATGTGAGGGACTTTGGCCAGTGTTTCACTCTTCTTGCACTGACATAACAGACCTCACTTTGATTTGTGGTTTTTTTCACTGCGTACGGACAAACACAAACACACAAGAGACAACACTGTTTGCTCTTGCTGCTCTTCACGACTTTCACAATTACAGTACTGAGGGACACCAGGCTTTCTCAGCTTCCCGCTGGGGCTGAGCATGGTCCATCCATGTCAAGGACAGCACCCCAGACCCCAGCAGCTCTGGACATTGGGGTGACACGGCCACGCAAGTGCATCGTGGTGACCGTGCAAGGGCGATGCTGAGGTGCTGGTTTTAAGAATTTGCCTGCTGGGAGTTTTAACCTCCGAAATTATCTGCAGGTGCAAACGGCAGCACGCAGCTCTCTACCACCCATGTCGTGAGAGAGATGAATCCTGACGGCACCTGAAGGTTTTTGCACGGGTAGGAAGTGGGGCAGGACTGAGGCAGCTCTGAATGGTTGGCTGGGATCACCAGCCACAAGCTAACCCGAGTGAGTGTTGCTCTGGGCAGAGCATGGCAGTGTGTAGTTTGGAGCTGGTTACGATCCCGAGGTGCAGCCGATGGCCGAGCCGGCGGCCCTGGGGGAGGCAGGAGGCGGGCAGCGAGCGAGTGAGTGTTGCTCTGGGCAGAGCATGGCAGTGTGTAGTTTGGAGCTGGTTACGATCCCGAGGTGCAGCCGATGGCCGAGCCGGCGGCCCTGGGGGAGGCGGAGGCGGGCGAGCGAGTGCCTTTTTTTTCGGGGAGCCCCAGAGGAGCTGCAGGGCTGGGAGCCACTTCCACCCCCTCGCAGCAGAGACCTCCACAACTCGTCTCAGTTGTGCCCTCAAACCACGGTGAACTTGAGGTATCAGGAATGCTAATCGCTGCTCAGCTGAACATTTCCCTGTAATAACCTTTAATGACTCTGTAATTACTCTTTAAACCATTGACTTTGCAATCATTTTTTAATTCCCCTTTGCCACATCTCTCCCTGTGCTACCAAGCTGGAAGGCTGAACTGTAAGTGAATATTAGCCCGCTAAGGCAAGGGTTGTACCATTACAACTGTGCTTAATGCAGGGGCTTTGAAAGAGTTGGGAGGGCAGGGGGAGGGGAGGGAGAAAACAAAAAGCACAGCAAGATATTCCCCAAATTGGTTTCCCTCAAAACAAAGCCCTACCACTTTGCTAAGCTGCTTTAGGGAACGTTTGGAAAAAGCAGGGATCCATCAGCGACTTGCTCCGCTAACTCTGCAAATAGAGAGAGTCTCACACTGCGAGTGCCGACTTTCAGCTGAAACAAATATTAGAAACTATGTAAGTGATAATTCAAGGAGAAGGCAAGTGCCTCGGTGAATGAACCCGACTGAATCTGCCCCATTGGAAACCAGTATTTTGTCGGAGGGGGGATACAGAAGCAGTAAAAGAAACTTGAGTGTCCAAGACTCAGCGTGAAGCCAGCACAAAGCAGGCAGGGACGGGCAGTTTCTTTTCAAGCCTTCGTCCCCAGGAACAATGGCCCTATTGCAACCACCCTTTGCTTTTCTTCCCGTGATTAACATGCAGCCCATGTGGGAAGAATGGGAATTTATTCTGCAGTTGAGATTCCAGAGGTGCTATCGGGTCAGGTGGCTAATCGTTAAATCAAACTGCTGTCATCTTCATTCAGGTCCTGTCACCCGGGGCCACGTTATTACTTGGGTTTATGCAAAATAAACAGCTTTGCTAAACATTCCTCTAAAAGAGGGTCAAATAAAGAAGGGAAGGAGGAGATACACCACCGGCATCAAGTAGATCCCGTGTTCCCTCCTACCCCCGCTCCCACTCCGTCCTGGACTGATTAGATGGGGATGGGGGAAGGAAGGGTTTCTTCAAGTTTTTAGGCTTTTGTTTTTATCAGCAGGCCATTTTTCTCTTTTCTAATTCCACTCAAGGCTCCTTAGTGAGTACTGTTAACTTATTCTTGTCTGGGTCTGGCTAATTCAGTTTCTTTCTTGAACTACATAGACTTACAATTCTGTATTTTCTATAGGTGAACTCAGCCATAAGAAATCTCTTGTAACTCCTCCATAAAAGACAATCTCTCAGAGGTTTCCTTCAAGACACTTACAGAGATGCTTAATGCAAGGCACTCAGAAAGAATGTTAATTGCGGTACTGCACACACACATTTTTGGATCAATGGGTTATTTGGAAATCCTGGGCTTGCTGCTCTAACAGGTAGCTGAGAAGGTCTGCTGAAGCGTGCCCAGTCGCTAACGGGCCAAGGTCCTTGTGAGGGAGCAGATGTGCTGACTGGTACGTTGTGTCAGAGGGAAAACAGGGTGGGATTTTGCAGCAAGAAGAGAAACGGCATCTCCTGCCTCCCTTGCATCACTTTACTTCCAGTTTGGTTTCAAAGAGCCCATTTTCAAGGACATCCAACTGCATGGATCCAAATACTGGCTCATCCCAGTCCCTCCCACCAGAGAGCACAACAGTCAAGGACCCTTCACAGAGACTGTCCCAGCACCACGCTCGTGATACAAAGGACCGGCCATCCTGCATGGCAGCCTGACGTCCCAAAAATAGCCAGACACAATGTATGACTGTGATTGCCGAAGAGCAGAAATACTGTCCTAGGTATAGGAGCAGAACGATACCCATTTAAAGCGAGGCTGTCTGCTGTTCCAGTTCCTCCAGATCAGCAGCAGTCAGAAAAAAACAAACCAAAAAACACAATTAACAAAAAATCCCACCGTCATGATTAACATTCATCAGCCTTGAAAGAAATCTTTTAAAATATGTTTTTGTTCTCTGTGGCTTGTCGATCCCAGGCAAAAAGTCAAAACTGGGATTAAAACCGAAGGGCTGTAGCCAGGAGACTGTCACTTCTGGTTTCTTTTCTCTCAAGGATTAAAAAGTTACTTTTAATTAATGTTGTTTCAAGATGTCAAGCCTGGCGTGGCTGCCCCCAGTGCTGTTTCCAAAGGTTGGTGACTACGGTGAGCACACTCAGGCTCTTCCCACACCTCTCGCAATCTGCCTTTTGTGGCACATGCTCCCCCCAGAACTGGCATACATCAGCCGTCCCCAGGGCGCGATGCTGCCCATGAAGCTGGGGCTGCGATGCCCGTGTGCACCCGTGGTGGGTCTGGCTTGGGTGGGTAAACGCAGGTAAACTCCAGCTTTGAAATGCACTCACTCAGCCCGAGACGCCCGTGCACAGGTTGAGCTCCGGCATCTACTGCAAAAATATTTTCATTGCCTGAGCTCCCCGGGGGGAGGTATTGATCCTTCCCGAGCACTGAAAGCCTGTTTTCATGTATGAAGAAATCCCCTCCTAGCCCAAACATCAAAACATCTAAGCATGAGTCCAGCTTTGCAGAATTATGCTGGGTTATTCCTGGACTGTACACAAATTGGATGCTAAACACACACCGGGGTGTATGACTAACACATGTCGCTTCCTTCCTGCATGCTCTGGCAGCGAGTTCAATTGAAACAGGACTGTCTGAAAAATCCTGCCCTGAAAGGTCAGACACAGAGAGTGTCTCGGTCCTTCTGGAGTTTCACAGAGAATCTGGTATGAGGGAAAATTACGGCAAGCAAAAACTGAAGCAGAAATTTGACCACAGCCCTGACCTCTGATTGAAAATGCCTCATTGCTAGTTCAACCACAGGCAGACAGACATGATTTAATCCAACTTTTTCACTCCTCTCGCTGCATGGAGCTTGCTTGCTCTTTTGCTGCTCCTCGGGGGTATAAGACATTTTTTATCCACCCACGATAGCCAAGGTACATACGCCACAACCACCAACTATGAATTTATTCAAGGTGTGCTTAGAACTTGGCAGGGCTAATAAAATGCGAAACGGTTTAAGATGCCCTGGAACATTTTTAAATCACATGTCCGAGGAATCATATATCTGTTCAGGCATTTGGGGAAGGGGATGACGCCAAATGTGCTGGGGAGCTCCCCACTCTCCAAAAGGACGGTGAGACCCAAATCTTGAATTGCGCTTTCCACTGCTAAGTGAAAACTCTGCATCGCGGATGGAGAGGTCCCGCTGCCAGCTCTGCAGGCAGCCTGCCCGCAGCCATGGAGGGAGCCGGGAGCTCTGCCCTGCCACAGCACCTCCCCGACACACGGGGCCATGGGGCTTTGAAGGGAATGCGAAAACCCTGGCGCATCTGAGCCCAGACTGCCTCCATCCCGCCTGTAAGTGACATGAAGAGCACCGCTAGTGCTTCACAGATAAAAACGTGAATAATCTGGTCACCTTTCACCTTTGCATAACCTCCCCGGCTGAGGGATCAACAGCGAGAGCTGTCGGAGCAGCCAATTTCCCATCCTCTGCCAGCGGGAAGTGAAAAGGCTGAATCTCACCACGTGCTCAGGAGAAGCAGGAATGAAAGCCAGCCAGTGAGCGGGAAGGCTGAGAGGCACCAGCATGAGACTCTGGTGGCCCAAGAACAGAAGAGATTTGAGTGCTCTGTGAGTAAAGGCCAGTGCAAAGTTTTTGCCATTAAAAACTTTCGCAATATTACATTTTTGCTCTATTTTGTAGGGCTTGTAGATCACGGGAAATAAGCTGTATAAATTGTCTCCCATATAAGCCCGTCCATTTGCAAGCAACTGACAGTAAGCAGTCAGAAAGCAAATTATTACAATTCAAGCAAGCAAGCAAGCAAACCCCCTCATTGCTCTGAGACAGGTGGCACGAGAGAACTTACCTCTGTGCATAGTATGGAAAGAAATGTTCACCAGCTTGGGATCATCTCACTCCACTGAACAAGAGGATTTGAGCCATGTGACCACGGTTTAAAAAAAGGGATAGAGAGCCGGGGGAAGAAAAACCGAGAGAGAGAGGGAGAGAGAGAGAGAGAGAGAGAGAGAGAGAGAGAGAGAGAGAGAGAGAGAGAGAGAGAGAGAGAGAGAGAGAGAGAGAGAGAGAGAGAGAGAGAGAGAGAGAGAGAGAGAGAGAGAGAGAGAGAGAGAGAGAGAGAGAGAGAGAGAGATCCCATTCATCTATAGATTGTTGAGGGTCGACATAATGAGTTCTGCAAACTGGACCAAGCAGCTCTGCAAGGCATTATTACTAGTAAATAAATCACTTAGCAGGAGAAGAAAATGCATGTATAAATCTTCTGTGCTGGTAGCAGACATGTTTCACTAGCAGCTACCTCCTGAATAACATGCCAAGAAAGCCAATAGAGAGAGTTTGTGAATGCATGTCCAAAGCTTCTTAGCAAACTGTCATATTGATCTAGCACAGCCTAAGGAAGCCTAAGAAGACTCAAGGAGTTTGGGCAAATGCTTGTATTAGTGTTCCCTTCCTCTTAAGAGTTTGCTGAGACGGCACTTCAGTGTTTCCCAAGTAGTGCACCTCCGACCCTGGCAATCCATCAAGTGAATGCAAATTGCAGACCAGACAAAACCAGGCAAACAGCAATGCTGCTTAATAATAATGTACTCCCAAAGAGAAGGACTTCCTCTACAATGATTGCTGTGTACACATTTAAACTAAACACCCAAACTTCTTATTAGCCTCATCATGATTTGTGTTTTTGTTCCCTTTGAAATGCTCCAAAGTAAATGGTACAAGTTTACTCAAGGCTAACCTCAAACAGTAGGCTTTCTGAACTGTGCAAACGAACAAAAGTTGGGCTATATATAGATGGCCCACATTTATTATAAGTCCCTTTTGAAAATCAACACCCAGCAAAGTAGAGCTAAGGAGCATGTTTAAAAAGAAAATAATCTCGGTAATCGCCACCCTCTTCGCATTCGGCCTGACCGGCCCTAATTTGGTGGGAATTGTCCAGGACAATGCCATGAGGCAGCTTCCCTAAAGGTCCATGTAATTAGCGGCAGTCAGCTCAAGTCAGAGGAGAGGTTTTTCTTCTGATCTGCACAAGGTGTTCCTGGTGCCAGTGTTGTTTCTCAGAGCCTTTCACACTCGGGGGAAGAAAAAAAAGAAGGAAAAAAAGAAAAAGGGCTCCGGAGTGCTTATTTATTCATTGCATGTTAAACACTGAAAGTGGTCCCAAGAGCATGGGGTAGCCCAAAATATCACAGATCCAGGGCTGGCCTTCTGCAAAAGCACTTCTGATGCAGCTCTTAAGAAATGTGGTTATCACGGAGTGTTTGTTTTAAACTCATGTTAATGAATCGGGCAGACCTACATTAAGAAACTCACTAAATTATATTTAACCTTGTTAATTTAGCTCAAGAATTAATGACTATATTCTAATGAGCTTTCCATTCGTTGCTTTTCACTTGGATTTGCAAAATCCCTTCTGTGCAATGGAAGTTTTCCTATCTGTTATAATGGGAACATTCCCAAAGTATCTAAGTGCTTAGGTTTGGCTTGACTTGGACCATTGCTACTGCATTTTTTAGCTTAGAAAAGAAAAACACTGCCACACACATGCTTAGATTTGTCATGGGTTCACAGGAAATGTGAATACACAGAAGGAGAACAGAGCGTGTGCTGGCTGACACAGACTGGCAGTACTGCCCCCTTGTTGGAGGGGATCAAAATCACTTTTCCATAGAGTCAGGCCAAACCCACCTATGAGTCATTGCCTTCAAAGACCCATTGCAAAATGTGTGTAGAAGTCCTCTAAGGCTACTGAGGCTGGAGCTGCAATAGCAAGTTGCCTCTTGTAAAAAAACCACACATATCCCCAAATGTATTAAAAATCAATCAATAAGCACACAGAGTCTGGTTTCACTCCCCATATTCTCAGCCATTTGGAGCTTATTCTGGAGCGCTTTGGAAATCTTCAGTGGTGAGCACTGATACTACAGTACTTTCAGTTGCCTGTAAAGTGGTGCCTGCTGACACCTACACACATGAAAGTACAAAAATACCGACTCCGATACAGCAAGACTGATACACTGCAGCCACAGAACTGTCACCCTGTGGTGTCAGACAAAAACCACGGCGATGTACTCCGCTGAAGCCTATTTTAAGGACAGTCTAGGTATGATTGCTCCATCCTGATCACTCGGTCATACAAACTCACTGTAAGCATCACTGGAGCCAGACATCATAACATTACTGCAGGAACACTGCCAGAGCCAAGAAAAAAACAGAAATTTGGCTTCCTAAGATGATTAGAGCCGATTCCTAAGCAGCTGGGCCAAAAGCATCAGAGCTAATTATGAAATAACAGGGCTTTGCCCAAGCAGATCCTGATGGTGGGTTTCAACATCATTTCTGCTCGTCTTTCCATCATGAATAGTGAAACTGGCAACCCGTTGATGACTTTGAGAAACAAACATTACGCCAGGAATAAACTATGACCAAAATGGCCATCATCCCTCAAGCACACAACAGAGAAGAAGAAAGAAGAGCAATGGCCTTGCAATTGGCCCATACTTCAGTCAACCCCAACGTCATGGAGCTTCCTTGGGATGCGGCCACCAGTCTGGTCTGCTCCGGAAACCACCCCAGCACATGAGCTGGACCTGCGCTAGTGAGCAAGTTGTTATATTCTTAGTGGGAATGGGCCAACATTTTTCTGGCCTTGACTTAATGGGTGTAAATGTGTTTACATGTCTTTGCTGCTGCTGCTGCTGCTAATGTGTCTGAATACCACAGTTCCCAAGCAGGAAGCCATTGATGACTGGGTGTGTGCAAAATATAAAATAGCCTGTTTATGGGACAACATTCAGTATTACTAGGAGCACAGCATCCAAATTGTCTGGGAGAGTGCCTTTGAGGCACGCCACACTCCAAATCTGTACCTTCTTCAGAGCAGGTTGAAGAGGGTGTAACAGAGCCTCACCACACTCATGGGAATATTTCAAGAACATTTTAAGAGATTTTGAAAATCCAGTTTGAGACTCTGTGCTGTTTTCAGACAGCTTGTGTCTCATGCTGTTGAAACATTCAGCATACCTGCTTCAAGCCAGACAACCTATAATCACAGAATCATAGAATGGTTTGTGTTGGAAGGGACCTTTAAAGGTCCCTAGATGACTCTAAAGGTCATCTAGTCCAACCCCCCTGCCGTGGGCAGGGACATCTTCCACTAGATCAGGTTGCTCAGAGCCCCGTCCAACCTGACCTGGAATGTTTCCAGGGATGGGGCATCCACCCCCTCTCTGGGCAACCTGGGCCAGTGCTTCACCACCCTCAGTGTAAAACATTTGTTCCCATGGGCAAGGACAACTTTCACTAGATCTGGTTGCTCAAAGCCCAGTCTGACCTCACTTTGAACACTTCCAATGATGGGGCATCCACAGCTTCTCTGGGCAACGTTCCAGTGTGTCTCACCACCCTCATCGTAAAAAATTTC
>NW_008794888.1:8697993-8708246 GCF_000699145.1 Aptenodytes forsteri | reverse complement strand
TTGTTAAACCTCAGGAGGTTCACATGGGCCCACTTCTCAAGCCTGTCAAGGTCCCCCTGGATGGCATCCTGTCCCTCTGGCGTGTCGACCACACCACTCAGCTTGGTGTCATCTGCAAACTTGCTGAGGGTGCACTCGATCCCACTGTCTATCTCATTGATGAAGATACTAAATAGTATTGGTCCCAGTAGGGACTCTTGAGGTACACCACTCAAGGGTAATAATAAGGATGTATTAAAATGAACAGTTCTGTTCATTTTGTCGATGTTCCTCACTGAAAAACTGCAGAACTGCTGTGGGCATCCATCAGTGCCCCATCCTGGCACAGCCATTTTGGACTGGGAGGTATCCAATAAACCAGTACTTCGTTTTCATTTCTCTTTTTGACTGAAGTAGTCACAGAACCATAAAAGCAGCTCAAAACTGAGTCTCTAACATGGCTGCTGAACAAATCACTTCTTCCTTCTCATTCTAGGATCCAATGGTAATGCTTGCTCACTGACTGTACTTACGATTTCTTCACTTTATTAAAAGCCATTTAGAGCTGAAATAGGCAGGGATACCTGTATCTGATGCATGCTCATGCCTCCTTCAGAAGCCACAGATGGCATTGCTCATGGTCCACGCAGAACCCACCACAGTACTTTTCTTTGGTAGCTCCTGTGGCGGAGGTGGAACGTGCAGGTTTGATCAAAACAGGGATGGAGGCCAAGGATGTGATTTGCATTTGAGAGTTTGTCCCTGCTTACCTTGGGCTCCTTGGAAAAGCTCTGTCTGAACAATTAAACATTCTGGGCTTGAAGAGACTTCATAAGTCTTCTGTGAGGGAGATTAAAACGTTTGCACAAACTACAAATTAAATTCAATCTCTTCCCACATCTCAAAGTTTTAATTTTTACAAACACTCTAACGCATGGCTGCACTTAAGACTCACACAAATTAGATCTACAATACAAATTACAGCACATTCTTTAAGAGTTAGTCTCTTTTCAATACAAACAAACTAGCTGTTCTGTAACTAAGAGACAATCTCCTCCTTTTTCTCTCTCCCTCTTGTTTTGTTTTAGGTCGCTGCCTAGAAGTAATGTCTGTGCAGAACTACCACAAAATTTTCCTATACATCAGAGAAACCAAAGTCATAAACTGAATTCAAAACAAGGAAATAAACAAACAAAAAAGAACCACCAAAGGGAAATGAAACAACATTAATGTTACTATTTTTAATTTGGGTTTCAAAAGAGGCACTGAGTTTGGGAAGGACAGGACCTTAGCGTGGCATACTGAGCTTAGTAAAAGAAGCTGGAGCATGAGAGCCAAGACAGCGCAACAAGGCTGTAAGAACCCAGGGAAGAGTAAAAAGTCTTTCTGCTGAGCGATTCACCTCTCCGCGTGGGCACTTCCACACCAGCACCAACCTGCAGCACCTTCCAGGTCTGAGCCACCAACTGACCCCACTTGGGTGCACACAGACATAAGCAAAACCATAGCCAAATTAACATCCTCACTGCTACCAATTATGATCATATTTATTAAGATGATCCTTCAGTTGACCCCAAGGGAACCACCACTGCACTCGATGCTTTGCCGTTTCTGCAGTGGGTCCCACTGAGCAGAGCCTGGACTGGGCAGAGCCCTTTCTGGGTGCTTTGCTGGGGCTTTGGGGGCTGAAGGTACCCAGCCACTGACAGGGGCTTTGCTATGAGCGGCAGAAGCCATCTGGCTTCCCAGGCTCCCCAGAGAAATGCCCAGGAGTGCGAGCAATGGTGTGGTGACTTAACAAGCAAAGACAGCTGGGCAGCTGCTGCAAGGGACCCCCGCGCCCCAAAACTCTGCATCCTGATTCTGGAGCAAGAGGTAATGAGTAAAACTGTGGTGTTGAGCACTAGATTTGCCCCAGAGACTACTGAAACCCGTAGTGGTGCAAGAAATGGGATGGTCTTTGGAAACTCAACTAATGCAAAAGTCCCATTTATATTATGAATATATGAACAATGACCGAGCATCAGGAGTTACAGCTGAGTAAGGATTTCTGGGCTTGTCCCAGAACCGCTAATCACTATAGAAAAAACACCCCACCTCACTTCACATATGCAAATTGTAGCTTACAAGAGCACGTAACTCTCATTACACCTTTCAACACACACGCTGTGTACTTCTGCCAGCACCTGATGCTATATTGAAGTGCATTCAGTTTCAAACTATCACTCTCTGGACCCCTACTACATGGCATGAATAGACAAAGCATGTAATTAGGGTCAAATTTCTATCTGATGGCCACTGAAAATATTTTGTTTGTTTTGGAAGGGGGGGGTAAGGGGGAAGAGTTTCGTTCAAAAACAATGTTTATTTTGAGCAGCCTGGGCAGAACTGCAAAGCATTTCAAGAGTAAAGAATATTTTCTTTGTTAAAATCTTTAAGCAAGCCTCGTAGCAGTGAACTGATGATAGGGTAACATTCCTCACTGCTAATTATAAGCAATGTATTAAATTTCATTCAATAGTAAAGTAGCATAGAAACACAATGAAAAAGCTACTGCACAGCTAAAATACCCCAAGTTGTTAATGAAAAGTAGCTGAAATAACATACTGGTTTGGCCAAATCTGCGAACATAAAAGATGCATTTATATCAGAGTGGCGCATGGAAAAAAAAAGATGACGACAATACTATTTCTGTGGAATACTAAACAATTAAAGGCAATAAAGATTTCTGTACAGCTGGGAGAAACTTCTTATGGTCTCAGCTCCTACGAAGCGTACCGCATGAACTCTGATAAAGATTGTCTATACAAGGAAAAAAAAGTCCCTGACAGCAAAGATTCTCCTAAGAACGCATACACACAAACTCTTGTGAATCAGAAAGCCCCTAAATATACACCACTAGTTCAGTTAAATCAAAAAACTGGCTCCATCTCTGGGCTAAAAGTTACCTTTATTGTCATTTAAAAAGCACAGCAATTTGTAACGAGAAAATACTGATCTCCGAGAGGTGAATGCAAACAAAGATTAAGAGGAAGCCCTGGCCTCTGGAAACCCGGGAGTTCAGAGGGATGTTCAAGGGATAAGTATTTCAGAGCAAAGTACAAAGACACCACCGCTCATCTCACCCACAAATTGGTCTCTGAATAAATGTTGCTGGGTTGTCTCGGAGGTATGCTGATTTCTAGCTACTGCTTAGTGGGACTACTTGTTACTACTCAACAGGAATACTTATAACACAGTTTTGCCCCTGGAGACTTGAACTATTCAAGTTTAGATGGATTTCAAGATGTAGTTTTTCAAGTTCTTTGTCCTTAGTATGCCACTCCAGGTTGGTACCTATAATCCATTGATACAGAAGGCACTAACATGCAAATAAAATTATTTCTGCCAAACTGAGACAGCTTTCTGGATGATTGTATATTAATAACAAAAAGTTGCATTCATGTGCAGCGATAGGACTGTACTCCACAATTGCTTAAACCTCACAAATTCTCAGTAAGAAAATTATTTTTTTTCTCTTTGTCTGATGGAGAAATAGCAATAATGTTTTTTCCTCCCCAAATTCGTCTGAAAGGTCTTTCCAGCTTGCCTTGGTAACTGGGAACACAATCCAAATTGTTCCCAATGCTCCTGTAGATCTAATATCATGCTGCAAATAGGTCCTAGTCCAATGCTTACTGAAGGCAACAGCTATAAACTGATATACTAACAGCTTTCCAAGGCACTGCTAAAGCATGTAAGCACAAAGCTGTAACCTGTGGCCAAATGAGGAGCTAAATTTAGGACTCCCAAGCAGATGAGGAATATCAGGAACAGTGAGCAACCGGCACGCAGGGAGCCGCTGCAGCAAAGCGCCCGGGTGGGCACTGCCGAGCACTGGCTGCTCATGCTCAACAGGAAAGCACAGGTGAAATGGGGGGTTTCCACAGAGCAAGAGGAGCAGACTGCTTGCATGGGCCATCCCACGCGGACCGAAGGCTAGCATGAATCTCCCATGCTTGAGGTCACAACCTGGTCCAGCTGCAGCGGCAGCCCAGGCACCAGCTCCTCAGGCTGTCCCACCATGCCTTCAGCATCCCTGGTTCCCCTCACCAAACATACCCATCCCGACTCTTCAATGTGAACCGTTGTGAGCATGCAACCCTGGTATTATTTTCCAGTGCTGCCGTACCTTCTCAGGCTGTCAGCTACACCAGCTCCAGTCCACTCCCAGCAAAGAGGGAACAGAAGTATCAGTATAGCCCCATCAGAAGAGGATATGCGTTAATTGTAAAGCGATAGCTACTTCACTGGAGCTTGGATTAGGGAGGTTACAATGTGCCTAATTACACAGTGAAGTCCAGCATGTGTAAACATGGCTCCCAAAAGTTTAATGGCAGATTTTCTTAGTCCCTTGTATGAATTTGGGATGTTTTTTCCTCTGCAGCTGCCAAAATGCTAGCTGTTGACAAACTAGTCGAAGTGCTACCAAAGCATCTTTCATGAGCTGACTGCGTACATCTGAACAGATACATACCTCATTAATGTGCTATATTTCAAGCTAGAGAAAACAATGCATGTCGAGAGACTATAAACTACAAGTACAAATGATCCAGGTCACCTATGATGAATATAACCAGTGTTACATGAAACATGACACATGGGCTCTCTCTTCTTGGCAAAAAAAAAGGAAAAGTAGAAGAGAAGAGATGCAAGAGGGCTCCACCTTCTTATCTATTCCTCTCTTCTGAAAGCTGAAGGAGCCAAGGAGACTTTTCAGAATTTTTTTCCTTACTGTTTTGTACACAGGATGCTTTCCCCTCCCACCAGACACCACCTGTCCTGCAGGAACATCAAAAGAAACAGAGATTGAATCCAGATTAATCTTTAAATCCAGGATTTGGCCGACGGCTAAGCTAGAGAAAAGGGCTCAATTTGGGAAGCAGAGGATCTGAGCAAGGGTCTCTTGCCTAGTTGTCCATTTCTGCATCCTTGTGAGATGAAATTACGTGAAAAGACATTTTTCTGGCAAGAGTCTGGTTTCCCCCAAACCAGAAACTCAGAAGCTTGACCCGGCGTAGAGCTCCCTCCTCTCCCTCCCCAACACAGAGACCCCAGCTTTGGCGAGCTGCTGAAACCAAAACATTTGACTAATTCTGCTGACTTAAAGTTCAGCAGTTAATTTAAGCACCTTGTTGAAGCAGAGGTTGGGTAGGATTCGGTTCCGTGTGCTTTGCTTGATTCTGTACACTTTTCTGAATAAAGGAGCAATTTATAATTTCAACAAGTTTCCAGCCTGCAAGTACATCCAGAAAGGTGCAAGTGAAAAAAACCCAGTTCATAAATTACTATTATAGAAGGAATATACGACAAGCAACGCTCTCTGTATATTCATTAGCCCATGCCTACTTTGGAAACTAACTCTTGAGAGATTTTATAATTCATGCCTTCATGCTCATCAAAACCTTTTTTTATAGCAATCACTTTTGTGACAGATTCCCCCCTCCCTTCATTTGAAGTAAGCAGAGTTATGGAACAGTCACACTACAAAAATACCTGCAAAGTAGCAGCTGCCCAGGAAAAGGCCTAGATATAATACGACTGCTGATTTTTGAACTGCTATGCATGCTGTGTATGCCTGGAAACATAACAAATGTGCACGGCTTGGCTTGTAGCACCTAATTTGCAATAATATTGAAGTCCCCCACAATAACTCATTTACTCTTATAATAAATATATAAAAAAAGACAAATTGCTACATTGAACATGCATTTTCTTCACTGCAAGTAGCTGCTACCCCAGGGAGAAAGCCCTGTGCTGCTAACTAATAGTAAATCCTTTGGAAAATCATGTGTCATAATGATGGACAACCAGGGAAAGGGTATTAAATAGATTTAGAGGTTAGATACTCTAACAAGAACAAAAGAGGCCTTTTGCAAGCTAGTACCAATCAGAGCTGGCTCATTGGTATGATTAGCACCAAGTCCAAAGAAAGTTTCCATTATGAAACAAGACAAGAGGGAGAATTTAACCCAAAACCTTTCTAGGAAGATCAGTTTGGGATAGGTCAAATCTCCAAAAGATCCGGTAATTTTTTGGTTCTCAGGAGACTTTAGGAGACATCATGGTCTCTTCAGACTACATTTAGGCAGGGTTGGTTTTGCTCCATCTTTTCTTTTATCTATTGGCATATCATTACCCAAAGCACGTCTGAGCCAGAATGTGTTACGATTATATGATTCCAACAAAAAAATATGGATGGTCTGAAAACACATCTGATGGACAGAAAAGAGAAGAGAAAGGGGGCATTATCTAGAAGCTGAGGCAATACAAGATAACAACATTACTTTGCTTCACCTTTAGAAAACTACTCATACGCATAAATTTATCCACAAGAGTAATTTTTTGGCAGGAGTGAGATCTAAATACCAGTCTTCTGCAGAATGGTACAAAATGGAATCATCACGTCCAGGTCTAAACTTCAGATCCAGCCAGGATTTTGGTCTGAACAGATTTCCACCAGCACCTTCTAATTGGATTTGATACACTGGGGGGTGTGGAAACCTTAATTCATCATAAATGTCTTGAGTTTATTTCATACAGAAGCAAGGAACAGCCCAATCTTGACAGAAACAAAGGGAGAGAGTCTTTTAATTTGTATTTTTGTGGACTCCCTGATATCTTTCGTATCTGCAGAACACCCAGCTGTTCCCTGACTGGCTCCAAGTTTCTTCCTCCAGAACATTTTCTATTGTTTCTGATACATCAGCCCATAGTGATTTATCGCTATTTTGCAATCATTATCAGTTTACTATTTTAACCAATACACCATAAATCAAGAAGAAGAATGTTAGGTGGGACTTCATAGTGTAGCTTTCATTCATTACCTGCAAAGATTATAGCCATTTCATAAAAACCAATATCAGAGAAAGAAGCTTATTGGCAAGCACCAGTGAAATTCATTTCATGCTTCAAAAGTTTGTGATTGGTCTAGTAAGAAAAAACCCTCAATTGTTGGAAATAGTTTTTTCTTTTAAACCAGCAAACACCCAAGACTGAGCTATGTCAATTGTAAGCTGCACTTTCTACTCAAATGCAATGGAGACTATTCCGTATCTGTCCTTGTAAAACCCACTGTGCTTACTATTCATGAACTGCTGGAGAGAGGGATACATAAAACACAGGTCTCCAATACATTACGCTTGCTGCTCCACAGAGCTGTGGCACTCTGAAACCAGACTCTGGGAAAGTCAGCTGAACACTTGGTGTGATGTTTCACGCTCGCACGGGGGATAGTCATAAGGCGAATGACATAAGGACTACCCATTTGGAAGTCGACTCAAGATCAAAACCAAAAACCTCCCCCACATGATTTTGTGAGGAAAACTCAATGAACTGGGTCAAATTCCCTTCATTAGTATTTGTCATTCCTGGATATCTACTGTCCTGCTTCGTTCTGGGCTCCTCTCTAAAGTGCTGAGAAACTTCTCAGATTAGTCCAAGCCTACTTTTAGATACCTCCTCTCTCCACTCACTTCTCACTGGATCTCAGAACACAATGAGTGTTATAAATCACCGTCCAGTGTCCTGACACAATGTTAGCAATGACATTGCCTGTTAGCAATGTCCACTCTCTAACTGGGTCAAACCTTGTGCCTACCTTGTTTGAACCAATCAGAAGACTCTTCTAGATTTTTTTAATCTTGCACGAGTCCTACCGCTTGGACAAATCTATCTTCAGTAATCACAGGGTCTCAAAATCCAGCAGTTATCCTTTCAGACATCTCCATTGGAGAAGTATGAGCGGAGCTGTGAGTCCCACCAGGGAACTATCAGGGTGCTCTGTTCTACTGACAGCATCCTCCCTCCTGCGCTGTGGGGGCAGCTGGGAGGAGAGCACTGGCCCGGGGCTGTTCCCCGTATGTGGTGCGGACAAGACCGCTTTGCTTTGAGGAGGAAGGCCGTGTAGCTGTGTGCACATGAGCGGTGCTGTTAAACTGGCCCACAGGGCCAGAGAATATGTCCTGCCCTGATTTCTTCACCTGTATAAATGCAACCACAGGGAGTAAAGATAGGGTTAATCTCTCATATGTGTAACTTCTTGTTAATTCCCCTCCATCCGTGGAAAGAGTCTTCCAAAAGCAATTTTCTCAACCATTTTACAATCCCTCCTCCAGATCATACGAAGAACCCTCTGGATGTGCATCTCTATGCCAGTGGCTTAACCAGTTTAGCATAGACTATGTATCGTGCTTTAGGTCAGGTCAAGTTAACACACCTAACGTCATATCAAGTCACATAACTGTCAAATGACTAACCCAGCAGGACAAACTGCGGAGGCAGCAGGGACTGAGCCTTGGCCTTCCAAAATCCAGAGCTCAGCTCCCACCTGGGCCAGCCGCCTTCTCCCAGAAAAAGGAGCCTGGGTCCACAGCTGCATTTTGGCACGGAAGGGTCTGGGAGGAGCTTGGTCTCTTGGTGGACATTTAACAGTGTAAGCAGAAGGTCAGGGAGTGGGAGACCTGCCCTCCAGCCCACCTCCGAATGTTACCTGACTTGGAGCTCCTCTGCAAGGGGGTCTCCCTTGCTCCCTCGCAGTACAGATGTACTGGGAGGTCTCATTAGTTACATGTTGGGGAAGCGCTTGGAGAACTGACACGCACAACTTTTAAAGTTCCCTTCCTATTTTCTTCTTTTCCGAAGAGAATAGACTCAGCCATCTCCTTCTTAGCCTCCTCTCCACATCCAGACCCTCAGGAGCGTGCATCAAACTTGGGTTGCACAGAAAACACAAACAAACACTGCTAATTTACACTTTAAGAGGCAGAAGAGAAACCTTTCCCTTCGACTTACCATTTGTTACTCAAATGCCTTTCACCCTGTCACAGTTACTGGGAGAAAGCCGCTGAACTGGAGCCGTAGAGCTCCTGCACAAGGCTTCTTGAAGTCGCGTATGGACTGAACATCAAGTGGACGGCTGTGCACAAAGGTGTGGTTACCATGAATCATTTATTACCCCAGCTACAGCTTTAGGAACAACATTCACTAATGTAAAAGATAACTTGACTCTGGGAATACTGCTGTCACGCCGGCTGCATATTTTACAAGGGGAAAAGATTCCTTTAGGTCTGTTTGTTGCATTAACCCTTTCAAGCCTGCACTTTTACTGCAAGGGCAGTTTGATCTTTTATTTTCCTTGCAAGCAGAGAATAACAAACAGCACCCTGAGTTTTTATTTATATTTCTACATAGTACACCCAACCATTTGAAAAGACTTGGGGCCCGGAAAAAATGTTGGGAAAGAAAGCTCTCACCGAAGACAGGAGCAGCATATCTTTATTTCTGTGTGTACCCAGTTGTGCAGCTACCTTTAAAACATTTGAACCACACTGCACGATTATAAATAACAAAACTGGAAAACAGCACGTTCTGTCCCCTGCAGATCACCAGAACATAACCTCAGCCAGAATTTATCTAAGGGCAAGTATAAATGCAAAGCAGGAAAAATTTCCCTTATTCAACAAGAGCTATTAAATTAACGATTCTCTAAGACGCTCAAGAATATTTCCTTAATCGCTCCCAGTTGGTGGTTTGACGTAGAGAGGAAATTTGTGCACCTCTTGGTGCACCAGCATGGCACAGGGGTACATACCACACCTTCCCAGTGGGAGACCACCGCCAAACATACAGAATTTACGCTTTTCTGTACACAAAGAGCAGCCACGTAACTTCAATCTGAATGACCTTTGCTTTAGATTAAGAAGAACACGAGAGACAACTCCCAACTGCACGTCTCTTTCTGACAGTCTGCACCGAGATTAATGCTTAATGGTTACCTACATCTGTGAAGAGCAAAGAGCTTACAAATTTAAACACATAATAAACACAATAAAACAGACAAGCTAAATGATTCCTACTCTGACTCTAGCTGCAACTTGGTGACTCTCCAAAAGGCCAGATTATTGTCACAGATGCTTCCAAAAGCTGGGATATTTACTTGCACTTCTTTGGCCCATAGGAATAGCACAAAAAGTGTGACAGAGGAGCCCCTCTCACAGCTTTTCAGGGCTTCTTCTAGCGATAGGCAGAAACACAGAAGCACCAAAAATAGAATTCATTAAGTTTCTGCAAGGAGAAGAGCCTGGGCTGGGCTTTTTAAGCTGACTTAAATTTTCTTTAAACTGGGCTTAAATACTCTTTAAGTATTTAATCCTGTTTTCTAACATTCAACAGCTCTTACTACCCAAATTCCTCCTCTCCCCGAGGAAGCATCTCGTGGGAAGCAGTGGTCAGCG
>NW_008794888.1:8693933-8696981 GCF_000699145.1 Aptenodytes forsteri | reverse complement strand
GGGGGGGCAGGGGGACCAGGGTGCTGTGGGTGAGGGGGCAGCAGCCGCAGCGGGTAACACTGCCTCTGCCTGCACCCGCCAAGAGGGGGTTCCTGTGGTGGCACGGCTGGGGGGTCCTCGAAGTGTCAGCATCCACTTCTGCTCGAGGGCATTTGGATTCACCAAGGGCAAGAGGGTCACCTGCCCTCAACCTCCCCAGTACTTGACACACCTCCTTCTGAACACAAACGGGTTTTTCTGACCACGTGGCTTTTTATAAATATATATAAAAAATATATATATACTTTTTACATATATATGTGTGTATATCTATATATACACATATCACACATATGTATGATTCACGCCACCAGCATGTTAAGGAAGGACTGAAAGACACACAGCTGTTTGCTTGTGTGGCAAGAACGTGATTTTCTCTACCACACCAACCTACCCCCTCAGACAGAAACTTTGGAAACCTTTTTCTCAGCCACCAACCTGTCAGCCAGCCAGACCCTGAGGGACGGTCCCTTAGAAACCTCTTTGTAATGTCTAATTGTTGAGCATCGCTAAATACTTGTTTCTCCTCTGGGGCTACTTGTCATATGCTGAAGCATGCGGGCTTGGGCAGTGGGAAACTGGAGCCGCATGCTAACTCAGCTGCCCTGTAGCACACTGGCAAGCAACACTGGTAAGCCAATTTGCTTAAGACTAAGCAGGAGAAGACCCACGGTGGAGGTACCTCTTCATTGGCAGGGTCCCTCCCCTCCCTCTGCAGCCACACCGAGCTCATTCCACACATCTATAATGAATCAGGCTCCAACTCATTAATAAAAAATGACAAGCCATCGTCTCATTGAATCTTCCACGCTGGAACAGCATGCAGATAAAACCCCCAACTCTCTCTCCTCAATTCCTCTGTGGCCCAGCAGCTAATGAGACTACGAGATGGACAGGACAAAGTGAGCTGCAATTGCACAGAACTTAACTTGCGAAAGAAGGGGAAATAACCTTTTCATTACAGTCATAAGACTTTAATTTTAATGCCTTTTCTTTTTTTTTCTTTTTTTTTTTTTTTAATCTCTATACTAGCAAAAAGGTAGGATCAGAGGCCTTGGTAGGGCCATCACCCAGGTCATTGAGTTGTAGGAGTGCCACCAGACACAAAGGAGTCGAGCTTTGCCATAGTAATGAGCTGTTCGGTGCTTCAGATCCCAAGCCAATGTGATTCAGAAGTCCAAGATTTCTAAGTGTTAGCAAAAATCAAATACTAGGAAGGTAAGATAAAATAAACAACCTAATGAGATTCGCAGACACCAAACTCTCCCCGGGGAGTTTGCTGGTCACTTTGAGTCACAGACACTCAAATCATGCATCCTAACCTCCTCTCCATCTCCTGCATCTCTGACCCACTGCTACGATGCTCACAAAGCCACGAATCAAACGTTCTGTGTTTCCAAGCGAGATGAGAAGTAATAAAGAGGGATCAACAAAAGGAAAAGGTAAAAATGAATTGCGTTGTCTACTCAATATTAATAACTGCATCCAGCCGCATCCTTATTTAATAATCTTGAGTTATACAGTGGAGGAAATACAAATTACAGATCACCATTTCATATATACAGCACCAACTTTATTCTGCATAGCATCCTTCATGGAAACTACAGGCCAAAACGTTTTACACAATTAGAGGGATAAATAACAGCAGAGACGGAGAGAGGAGGAGAGAGCTAGTCCCGCAGAATTAGGAAGGGAAAGTTTCCAGCTGAGACATGGAAGAGGACAGGCGACAAACAGAGAAGGTCAGTGGTCTGATCAGCAACAGGGGGACACAAGAGGTGAACCATGGAGACAGCATGATCAGCCTGGGATTGCCGTGGAGGGGATGCGATGTGTCCCTGCATCAACCCCCCGTTTCTAATGCCCTGCCCCGAGCTGCTGCTTTCCCCTTCTGTCTAACTTTGGTTTAATCCCTTTAATTTGCACACGATGGAGACCTCTGTTACAGTGCTGTAGGTCTGTGGTTCAAATCCCATGGGTGGTTGCAAAGGAAACAGAAATATCATTTTTGGGCATAGTGGAACTGGGGTTTTCTATTAAGAAAACAAAGAAATTTCACTTTGGAAAATGAGGAAAAAATGTTTTGTCTTACTAGACAAATGAGAAGATCGATTCAAGAACTCCAAAAGAAATGGAAAAGTTTGGGCTGCTCAGACTATCTCGCATATATTAATACAGGCCTTAATTACATAATCACACATAATTTTTGTCCCCAGTGCCTTTCTCCTAACCTTAAGGGAATTGCTTCAGACTAGGGCAGACATCTGAGAAGGTAATAAGGGAAGACAGTCATTAGAGTGATACAAGCAGGAGGTGCAACACTGCACAAGCCATCAGAAGTAAAATATAGCTAAGTACTGGTGGGCGGCTGGATTTTTAGCTCTAGGGTGATCTATAACATTAGATCATAGTTATTTGTAAAGTGATAAGGCTATCTAAAGGTCCAGTAAAAACCATCTCTGCCCCACTCTTTGCATGCGATGTAAGGAGACGACCCTGGTCCAAAAAGGCTGTAGTCTCAGCAGATGACAAAAGAAAACCGAGGGACAGGGTGGAGTAAAATCATGACAACGCTCAGATAATGAGAACTAGTGCTAAAAAGCTATGGTTAAAACACGCCAGCTGCTCCCTCATTCCCAAGACCCTGGATCCGAGATTAGCGACGCTACTGCTCATTCGGTCCAGGCCAAATATACGGATGATTCAACAGGAAGGCCAGAAACTGTCAGCATCCCAAACATCTTCGGCCAGCCCACCCCTACAGCGGGAATAATGAAGTCAATTTTACAAAGAAAAATTGTGCGTCTGCCAGTTCCGATTGCAGATTGCACATTCCTGCACCACAACCAGACAATGGAAAAAAAAGAGCATCATGTTGTCCTGGGGTCAAGTAGTCTTTTCTCTCTTTCCCTTGTGTGCTGTAGACAGAGTGAAATTATGTTTGCTTTCTGGAAAATATTTATTTGTTTGAATAAAAAAAAAAAAAAAAAGCCAAGACTCTCCTCTTTA
>NW_008794888.1:8686503-8693632 GCF_000699145.1 Aptenodytes forsteri | reverse complement strand
CCAGGGTGTCCTTTCACAGACATTTAAAAACCAGGGGCTATAAAACAGCATCGCACACCATACAAGGGCCAGCCTGGCTTCTACCTAGCTTTACTAGTTCTTTTTCATCTGCAATTACTATTTGCAGCAAAAAGTGATATCAGTAAATAAATGTCCCCTGAATTATGCCTTAGTGAATGACTACCTATGGGCAAGTGGCTGCGGATGAGTTCCTAACCACAGAGCCCAGGACCAGCACCTGCCTCCCCCAAAGCCAGGGGACAAACCAAGGTTTAACATCAAAGAGATGGGGCATAGGGATATCAGTGTCTAGGACCCAAACCACACAGGCTGTCTAGGTTATGAGCAACTCCCATTAAAAATAGATTACGTACACTCTTCTGTATATAAAAATATACTACCTTTTGGCTGAAATAAGTTATTCATGTCCACAGCGTTGCAAAGCCACTGCAGCTATCGGTGGGCTAAGTTTCAGGGCTCTCTGCACTGTAAGGAAATGTCACTCGCATTGCACAGAGATGAAAATAGGAACACGAAGGGTGTGGGTTTCTGAAATCCTCAGTGCTAATTTAACTTGCACTTCACTTCTTTCTTCCTTGCCCCTTGATGTTATTCGGGACTTACTGTTATTTTTTTCAAACAGCAGAAGAGTTGAACCATTGCCGCGTGCTTTAAGAAAATTCCAGCCCTAATGCCTTGTTCAAAACAACTGCAGTAGTTTGGTGGCAGAGCATATCTCTCAAGTCCTAGTCTCTAATAAATAAATAAATAAATAGATAGAGAAATAAATAAATCACTTTTCGCTAAGCCTGAGCAGTTTGTGCTGTTCCTGCAGCTGAGCGGGGCAGTGTGGGACACCCACGCTGCTGCGAGCACAGGGAGGCAGGCAGGGCTGCTCCACTACTGCTGGAGCACGACGGCCATCCCCAGGAGCAGTGCCGTACCCTGCACATACAATGATGAGGTTGGAGAGCCACCGACATGCAGATGACACCAGGAGCAATGGCTGCACTGCAGCCTGTGACAGGGAAAGGACCGCACAAAGCTGGAGGAGAAAGGGGTAAGCGTGGATCAGCCAGGGGGACTTAGTCTGAGATCGCTCAACTCCACCAAGCTCTGCTCCTGGTGCCGGCAGGGGTAGGAGCGATGTCCGGGGGATGCCGCGGAGCTCAGCAGCGTCCAATGCCACTGTCAAACGCAGCTTTGAGGTTTCTGGGGAGCGCCGAAACGGCACACGGCT
The DNA here is from genome assembly GCF_000699145.1 of Aptenodytes forsteri. Taxonomy (NCBI): domain Eukaryota; kingdom Metazoa; phylum Chordata; class Aves; order Sphenisciformes; family Spheniscidae; genus Aptenodytes; species Aptenodytes forsteri. Next base: position 8,692,392 of record NW_008794888.1, on the reverse strand, counting down.
CGCTGCCTGGCCCCATCGGGGCTGGTGCTCATGAAAGCCCAGTAGAGGCTTTAAGTAGTTGAAATACTGTCCATCCGGCTGCCTGGGCTTACTGACTTGGAATTGTTTATTAATTCTGCCTTGACAATTAGAAATGACAGCGCACATCAAAGAAGTGCCAAAAGTTGTACGAGGATTGGGGAGGCACAGAAACAACCCTTCCACACACGGGGCGGCAGTCCTGCAGCGTGGGAGAGACATGCAGCGGAGGAAGAAGAGAAGCGTGTTCGCGGCCAGCTAAGCTTTTTCAAGCAAGTTCCGCCCTCACCTCAAATCCCCCACTAGTGACACAAGGAGGGGAAAAAAAAGAAAGAAAAAAACCAGAGCTGCATTTTCTACACAGACTTCCCGGGTTTCAGCCTTTTGGACTTGCTTATTTTACAAAATCAAGTTATCTGAATCTTAATGTGTTGTACAGCAGGAATTCAAAGCCCTTTCTTTACCCACTAAACTTGATCTGAGGCTTAACTTGACAATGTTGATAAATATGTTGTGCTGCATTATTCATGCCCCTTCCCTTGCCTTCCTCCTGCCTCTGCCTGGCAAGCAGCAGCCACCGCTGGTGCAAAGTTGTGAGCAGAGAGCAGAGAGCCCTGCCCTGTATAAATACCTGCAATAAATAAAAGATAAACAAGATATGTTGAACGATGACATCTGACGCTTCTCCTCCTCCTCCTTGTGCTGGGCTCTCAGCACGGCAGCCGCTCAAGGGGGGGTCTGGGGAGGGAGCTCGCAGGCTCTGCAGCTGGAAGCCACCATCCTGGGGTTTTGGCTGCAGCTGTATTAAATAAACCACTTGGATAAGGATAGAAAACACCCCAGTGCTAAAAACATCTGAGAGCTGAAATTCTGGTGATGAGCGTCAGGAGATCAGTGGTTTACAATGTGAGCAACATTCCTTCAGCTACTCATCATCATCATAATCATCATTATAAATCTTGGCAACCAGCAAAAAACATCCATTGTTTCTATCCCTCATTTCTTTCCCCTCCAGATCTGCAGACTTAGTGACGAGGATATTTTGTTGTGGTTTAATCCTCAGTGGTTATCCAGGCTACGTAGGGGACCACCTCTGATGAAGACACTTTGCTGCAGCAGTACAATACGAGCAGTCGTGCTTAGTGGCCAAATAGGGAGAACCAGCAACTTCGGTTTCTTCTCTTCCATGATGTCAAAGGGGCTGAAACTCACAGGTTCCAGGTTCTTCCTCTGATGCCATGACCTTAACCTCTCCAACCTTCCGTTTGCTCATTTGTACACCATCACCAGCATGCCCTAGACAGGGTTTATGTGGTTTCAGTAAAGCTTCTGTGCTCAGCTGCACAGAAATACTATCTCATCTAAGGCCCTTCCGCTACAACATACATCTTGCTCCAACAGGCAAAGCCATTAAGTCCCAAAGAAAATTAGAATCTAGTCACATCTATGCTTTCCCTGCATCTAGTCAGGGATCCACAGAGATTTCAGGCTACTTAAAGAAGAATAAACCATGAAAATGTATGTATGCACACACACACTCAGAGTTTCTGCAGGGAGAAACATTAATAATAGTGAGCAGTACTGTCCTGCCACAACTGAGTCATCACAACATCTGACCCTCAAGTCTGCGAAGCTGAGATGATGCCACATTACTGTTAAATGAGGCAACATCGCAAGAGACACACAAAAAATACGTGCTGTGTTGTCAGGTCGCAACACTCAGGATACATTTGGACTTGCAGAGCAGTTATGAGAAAGGCCTACAAAAGCAAAGGTATCTCTGAAAGCTGCAGCAAACTGCAACCCTTAATGCAATCTAGCAAGCAGTGAAAGCCTCAAGAGCAGCACTGTACCACCAAAAGGACATTCAGGTGTTCGCCTCTCTCGAGTGATACATTTCTGCTGCACAACTGTTTGGAAGAAGCCAAAGGAAAAGGACTCCAGGAGTGAGAGGACATCCCTGGAGTCACTTTTAACAGCTTAAAGATTCCCTCTACCACGTTTATTATGTTCTTGTAACTAATACTCTACGCAGCTGCCAATTTGATCCTTATTAAAACGAACTGTGTGTGTTCATTTCTCGTAGGAACACTGGTGTCTGAATTCTGGGAACCAACTGAGATTTGGGAGGCTCTGTGGCTTGGGGCAAAGAGCTCTTTTTTTTTTAAGAGCTTTGCCAAGTCAGGACTGTGAATGGTTTTCCCCACTTATAGCCTCCAGACCTTTATTATGCTTGGGCTGCAACATATACCCAGCTCCACCTCTGCCAGACCAAAGTTGCTACTTTGCCTCTGAGTCACAGCAGGCAGAAATGCGTATCCTCCGCTCCATACCTGCCCTGGGATAAACTTTCCTTCAGTTCAGAGGCTCGTGACAGGCCAAGGATGAGATACAAGACTTCTGAAGCCGGGCAGAGGAGCTGGTCTGCTTGCTCCTTACGCTCTCCAGTCTGCACCGTGGTCCCAGGGCACTGCAGGCCATGAAAGTGGGGATGTCCCAGGCTAACGGCCCACTCTTTACACCACCGATTGCTGGTTGCTCTCCAACCCCTTGGTGCAAATGCACCACTTTCATCCTTTGCTCAGGGGAGCTGCTCGTCCATACTGATAGCTGTGAGGCGGCTGGGGCGAGCTGCCTTTGGTTCAGGTAGCAAGCTAAAGCATGGTAGTTTGGCCTTGGGACAGGCTAATTCTGCACAGGTCTGGAGAGGATTTTGCAATCTACCTGCCAAGGTTCAACTGCTGCTGCTATCTGAACAACGGGTTTAAAAGGTAAACTCAGGAAACTCTGTATTGCCTGGTGTTTGCTTAGTCATTAAATTTTTCCTTTCAGCTCATATTCTTCCAGCCCAGTTTTTGCCTGAAGCCCCAGTTTCTCTGGTTGGAAAATCTAGCTGGAGCTGTTGTATCTGTCACCCACAGTGGGTGCCAGGGCCCTCGCTGGGAGGGAGCACAGGGAAGGGATGCGTCTGCGCCATGGAGCCCTGACCAAGACCTGCTTCATTTCCAAACCCAGCGATGCTGGGATCTCTGGGTGCTTGGCTCCAGGCCATCCTCTTATTAAATACAATTACAAACTGGTGCTTTTACCACCAGATGAAGTTTGTACTTGTTAGATGAAGAAAAAATATACATATTGGAATACATTTCTCCTGATCTGACATGTACGAGCATTATCTATGCACCCAAACAGATGCACTCATACATGTATTAGTCTACAATAGATACTGCCTTCCCCAACGTTCAGACCCTGAAACCTGAGGATTTCCTCCTCAAGTCGTGTTTTATTTGGTCTAACAAACCGTGGAGATAATCAGTTGCAATAAATGCATCCTGCAGAGCCTGGAGAAGGGAAGGTGACACATTCAAGTATCAGGTATTTGTCAATATACTCCCTAGAGCTGGCTGGGAAACCAACAGCACGTGTCATCACCAAGGCACTTCTGGCTGGACTTGGATGCTCTTCTCCCTGCAAAGCTTCACCCCATACTGGGAACACTCCTGCTATATCAATACAGGTATTCAGAGAGTAATTAGTCAGAGCAAGGGGATCTGAGTGTCCTCCTTTATAAACACTAGCTAATGAATTTTCACATTGTCCCTATGGAGACAGGCAAATATGATGACCATTATCTAAAATATATGACAAGAACGTTACTATTATTAAACCCAGAGCCTGAAAAAGAATGGGAAAAGCCCCACCAAGGAGATATACACCAACATTAGACTACTCCTACAGTTTAAATAGTCTATTAACAAAACTCACAGACAAACATTTACTTTACCAGTGCCAAAAATAACCTTAAACTCTGTACCAAAAATTCTTACACTCTGTTAATGTACATGAATTTTCTTTGCAGTCCTCAGCATCCTCCTGTCCTCCCCCCTTCCTCTTGAGCACTTCTTGTGGAAGGGGACTGGTAGTATACTGAAACAGCCCTTGAAATACTTTGAAAGCCTGTTGTGGTGCTCACAGGGCTCCCCCTGTGCCATGTAAAAGCCACATAAAACAGAGCAGAAGTACCTCTGCGGCAAGGCTTGGCATATCTCTGTGTACTGAATCAACATAATTATTTAGAATCCATCTCTCCCTGTGTAATTTCTTTATACTGCTATTGTGTTGCGAAGAATGAAAACCGTGAAGAGCTGATCATCCATGCACCCTCCCTCCTGAATTGTTTTTTTGAAGTTAAAAAATTCCTGGTTGTGACAGAGGCAATTTGAAAATTGGAAACTGTGAGCCTTGGAAAAAGCACAGACAGAAGCAAAAACGGCTGTTCAAATGCAACGCTGTCTGAAGTCTCAACTGGAAATTGAGATGGTCAGCTGTAATGCACCACTCACTACCTCTTGCAAATGTAAGAGATTTTGACACGTGGCTCCTCAGGGGAACCCTTTGCCATAAGAAATTAGCGTGGACAAGAATTCAGCAAAATTCGTAAAGACCTGAGCATCTGTATGGATAACAACATTGACAAACAATAAATAACCATGTTAAGGGATGAGCTTGGGAAAGGGAGACATTTAAATACTTCACTGCCTCTGAGGCAAGGTCTTGTGCATCTCTTTTCTTAAGGAGGTAGCTCAATATAGCAGGTTGAACTGCTGAACCATACTTTCCTAAGCCTTAGAAGAACTGGGAAAATGAGGAAATTACATCCTGTGAAAAGTGAGGAGTTTTATCACGGGGAGAAGCCTAAGAGGGAATCACTATTCAAAACAGATAAATAAATAAAGCAAAGATCTCCCACTGGCAACTGCAAAAGCTCCTTCACAGCCATCCACCTCCAATCGTTCTCTCATAATCAATTAACAGATGACTAAACCTTATCAAAACAAATTTGTTATTTGTTAAGAAATGTACCTGAACAGAATAACTGGCAAGTTGCATGTTTGTAATTACAATGAAAATCTCACGAGGCAATGCCTCTGGGGCAAACCAACTGGATTTTTCATTGTAAAAATACAAACTCTATGTGTGTAAATGTCAACCATCTAGGTATGTTCTGCGTATCAAGAGCCGTGTACATAAATGGTGAACTCTTTGCAACACAAGTTTCTATGCAGCCATTAAATGCAAATGGTTACTATGCAATCTCCCATCGAAATCAAATTAATATAATAAAAATAGTTTCACATGTGCATAATATGGCATACAGATGCTCCTTATACAACATGAAGAGCCGTTACAGTATAACTCATCTACGATGATAATCGCTTCTTTCTTAAGGCCTGGAATCCCGAGCAGAAGTGCACATGTAATTGCACGCCTGCTTTTGCATAGGCAACTGCTGTCGCTGCAAGCATAAATTAAATATGTATATTGCTACATAAAAACCTAGCCATTTACAGATGTGAATTTCTCTCAAACTCTTTCCAACTTCTCCTTGACTATCTGACTGGACTTGTGGCTTGGTGCTAACAGAGCCCCCTCTTACGTGCTCTATTTATTTACTGCATTCCCTGCATGTAAGAAGAAGGAAACACCCATCCTTAACTGCAAGCAACTCTACAAGATTGCAAAGGTGAAGAGCAAAATCAGCCAGAACCTTATAGCGCTTATTTTTTACATTGACATCCTCATTCAGCCCAACTATTGCGCTCAAATTCAACTTTAAGGACATGCTTAAATATCACTGAACTCAGCAGGGACAACAGTAAAGTGCATGTGGAAGCAGAGCACTGATGCTTATGGGGTAGGGATGAAAGTCGGTGGAGAAGGCGCTTGGAGCCCTGCAGACAAGGAGCAAGGGGAAGCAGGACCACCTGCAGGCAGCAAAGCACAGCCCTGCCTCCACCCTGAAACAGATCAGCGGGAGGCTTTACCCCCATCTCTGCCCTGCCTGGGCTGTGCTGGCATTGCGTCCGTTGG
>NW_008794888.1:8679083-8686479 GCF_000699145.1 Aptenodytes forsteri | reverse complement strand
TGCGGCCGTGGGAGGTGCCAGCACTGCCACGCGGCCCCTCATCCCTGCTGGGCACCAGGGACGGGGCTGCAATCGTCTCTTTGAGCCAGCCCACGAACCAGAAAGCTCCAGTTTCAACTCAAATGTGCAGTGTCTGGGCAGCCGCCAAGGGGTGAAATGGGGCAATCTTTGGAGAAGATGGGGCTGGTAAAGAGGAAAAAAAAACCGACCTTGAGGAACCCCACTAATGGCAGAAACGTTCCCCCATGACAAACTGAGGAAATTTTCTGCCCCCATTTCAAGGCTGAAACAGACTTTCAGACTGGTTCTTCTTCTGGCTTGTTAGTTCCTCCTGGTCCTAGCAGGAGACATCAACTATGCCTACCGCATGGAGCAGGACTGGTGGCCACCATCAGCACACACGCACACACACACAGAGCTTTAGCAAAATATCGATAGTCCAAAAAAAAAAAAAAAGGCAGAATCCATCCCTCTATCCTTGACGTAGTGAAAAAGACGTGCACAATACTGCATATTTAATTGCACTTTTAAAAATTACCTATTGGATGTGCTATCTAAAAAGGAAGGAGAAGAACAAAGCTGCCCATGCCTTTTAAGTAATGGAATGCCGAGGAATGGTGTTAAACAAAATTTGCTGATACATCCTTGCCAGAACTGCAATAATGATAAATCTACTGTAAAGAATAAAATGTCTATTTGCAGGGGAGAAAGGGAGGGATCTGTGCTCTGAATTCCACTGGAAGCTTTTGAAATCCCATCCTTAAATAGCATAGTCAGGTGCCAAACTTCACAAATCTGCTAGTAACCACTCACAAAATTACCCAAGAATCAAACGAGCAACAAGTTTTGCTACCCATGGGTGTTGATTGTAACCATATACAATTAACGTAAGTAAGAAAAATAAGAAAAACAAAGGTTACATGAATGTTTAGTTATCCTTTCCTTACCCCGCTCCCTTAACCAGTGTTGTAGGAGCATAAAGACCTCAAAACTTTCTAATGTTCATTTTCAGGAAGCTTCTGCAAGGTCAGGTTGTCCTTCCAGCATTCACCAGGTCTGAAATCTCATGGAAGCAGGTTCCCTTGAGGAAATTTTTATAACAACTACATCAGTAGATGGACTTGCGAGTCCTTGGTTTTCTTCATGGATTTGCCAAAATAAGCTTTAACAAAGAGCAGCTTTTCTGCTTTCCCCTTTTATTTATGCGCAGAACATGAATACTTCTCTACCTCAAAGGACTTGATTTTCTAAATCACTTGGAAATCCTCAAAAGCTACTATAAAACCAGTTATCTTGACTGAGATCGGGACAGGAAAAAGGGTATAGGAGGAACCCTACCGCGTGAGTTTGATAGGACCATGTGTGTGACCTCCACAGTACTGCACAGGATTTAGTGTCTCAGGGCATCGGTCTCAAAGAAGTCAGCATGGCTGCCTGTCAGCAGCACTAAATTGTTTGGTTTTGATTTTTTTAAAGTAACAATAGAAAGTGAAAAAAATTAACAGCAGCAAAGCAATCAGATTAAAAATCATTTGCAACTACAGAAATAATATTTTAACAACCAGGAATAAGGGAAACCCACTTTGTAGCTTAACCGGATCAGTTCCATCTGTTATTTTAAGGGGTGAAGCCTGAACTGAGAAATCTGTGTCACACAGAGGCCGGCAGGTTTGTGAACTCTATCGGGAGCTGCTTAACAGTTGGTCTTAATCGTTTTCCAAGGCACAAAGCCGAGATCAAGATGAATCTGTTTCCCACATTGTTTCCTCCCAACAGGGTTGGATTTCAGATTTGCCTGGATTAGAGTAAAGCCACCGGAATTCCCCACCTGGACATTAAGAAGGTTGGAGGCCTTGATTTCAAAGGCAAGTGGTATGCAGTAATTCCAGCCTGGCCCCACGGGACTACAACTTTCATTTCTAATCAGTGAATTGTCTTTGCTTTGTGCAAAACATTTTTTTAAGAGGAGGAGGGAGATTTTATTACATCTTCTCCTTTATCATTTTCTTTCTGAGCCAACATATTTTTAGCCTAAATACTAATGAATTAAAAGCAGAATCATTAGTTCACCTTTTCCAGAGAAATTAATAACAGGGCTGAGATTTTTAAATCCCATGCTGTTCTTCTGCCTCGCCCTGAATTTGCTCATATGTTATTTTTTCACATAATCGGCTTGGACTCAGTGTCTGTGCTGAGCTGTGCTGTAGGCTCGCTGCACGTTGCAACAGCAGTGACCAAGACCTGAACCATCTGCACCTTTATTCTACAAGTGCGTTTACCCAAAGGTATGGACCTATTTCAGCTCAAGAGTTGGAGAAGAAGAAGGTCTGAGCTTCTCAAAAGCCTCCTTGGCTAAAGGGAAGAACGGGGTCCCTTCTCTTGCAAAGCCAAAAATGTCGTGGCATGCATAAATCTCTGTGCAGAAGCCTCCGAGTGTTTTTCTCCTCTAGATGATGGGCTCAGACCGGACCGGCTACCAACATCCAATCCGCAAAGCACTGAGGGTTTCCTCAGCTCCCTCACAGGGGGATGGGTCCTGGTACCATTCCCCTCACACCCTGCTCTATCCTCCTGAAGTCCTGAGCACAAACAGATGCACTGGTCAAAAACAAAGCTAAAAAAAGAAAAGAGTGAGCAGGAAAACATCATTTTTCCTGTGCAGTCTGTGCTGGGTTGGGGAATGGGTTTTAGCTGCAGGAGGAGCCCTTCTGCTGGTATAAACTGTACTCTCCACTGGAGTAGTTTGTTGATGCAGATGAGGCTGGAGAGGCCTCTCTGAGATAACACAAGCTCTGACTAACAGGAGATTTTCTTTCAGCAGTCCTCCCACGAGAGGAAGGGGGGTCTCACCAAACCACAGCACCAAAACTGTGCTTCTGCCACCACCCACAGGGACCGGCAGGACCCCCTCATGTGAGTGTGTCCCGTGGGAGGCGAGGACATGGTCTGGAAAAGTCCAAGTGTTTGTCTTGGCAAAGTCCAGCCCATCTCAATGTTTTACCCGTCGAGCTCCAGCTTCCATTAGCTCCCCAAGAGGGTTTACCCTGCCAAAGATTTTCCTGTTCCCTGTTCTGGGCAGTCAGGTTCAACTCATTTTAATAGACTTCATAGGAAGAGCTTTGATTTTGACCCCTGCAGAGAAATACTTCTGATGAGAGAAACAGAAACAAAGGCAACAACAGGGTTTGCATCACCCGCGTGGCTGGGAGGAGTATTCAAATATTATCAACTTGAATCTGGAGGACGGAGATGGTTACACAAGTCATCTCAGATGAGCCCAGATAAAATCTTTTCATTTCCCTCTGCCAAAGGCCAGGTGCCACTGGCTCACTGACAGGCAGAGGCAGCATGGCTTGGGCTGGCTGATGGAGTTACAACTTCCACAGCTGCCCCTGCTTTGCCTTGAATCAAGTTATCCATTATCAATCCACTCCTGGGGCTCGACAATTTACAACAGGCATTTAAGCCATCACCCAGCTCCGTTTGCCTTAACCATCACTCTCTCAAGTGCAGCACTTAGGATGCTGATGACAGACAAACTGCTCCGGCAGTTGCACAGCACTGCAAAGCAAGCAACCAGCCATGGTCTGCTCGTTGCTGCCCAAGCCACCCTAACCAGCACTTTCATTTACCTTAACCATTGGGAAGGGCAGAGAGAGAAAAAGTTTCAAAACGTGGGCAATTCCCCCACATCTTCTCTCAGTTTGTGATGTTACAATGTAAGGTTGGCCACTTGCAGGTCAAGAAGCAATTCCTGAAGTTAACATGAGAAAGTGTCCATTTCCCTCGTTTGGCTCCAATATAGCAGTCCCATTCCATATCCATGGGGGCAATTAGACTTTAAACAAAATGCAGGACTGGATATTGTTATATACCAGTGGAATATTGCAATTTGAAGAAAATTTCACATTCACAGAAAAAAGAACCACATCCCTGGATTTAGAACAATAACCGAAAACAAAAGCCACCGGCTGCTCTTCCAGACAAGTCAGGGGTTTGCCTCGTTAGACTCAACCCTATGCGAAGTACCACGCAACAGGGTAGTGAATCAAAGAGCTAAATATACAATCAAAATAATTTCATAATCAAGAAAAAAAAATCTTCACAACCTCCACATGATGATGTTTGAAGGTTTTGTAAGAATGCATTTTTATCTATTTGACAGCATGTGTTTTCAATACAGACATATTTGGGCCTGCATGTTGCTATTTTAGTGCTAACATTTACAAGCTTATTTGCTGAAGGCAATTTTTAAAGACATTTTGTCAGTGGCCAAGTCCAGTTCCCATTGAAGTTAACTGGAAGACTCCACTGACCTCAATAGGAAACAGCTCAGACGGTCAGGGCCGGAATCGGAGCTGCTAAAACGCACTGAAATTCTGCAAGTTGAGGACACGGCTCTTGGAGCAAAATGGGTGAACCCAGAAGAAGGACACTGCCATAAGAAATGACAGGAGGATATCCATTAATAAATATATTAGGAGGTGGTGCCATGTAATTTCTTCCATGGCTGCGCCAGTGTAGCAGATTTCCACCCCGTGCCACAGCTCACCACCAGCTTTTGCCAACGAGATGGTTTGTGGGGCTGTGCACTACTGCTTGTGCTCACTGAACCTGAATGTGAAAACAAATTAAAAGAAAAAAAAACGCAGAGAAGGAAGGATGTTTTCAGCAATCCAGATTGGTCTTGCTGAAAATACAAGAATTATTCATACTCTTAAAGTCAAGCATAGACAAAAGCGCCTGGAGAGTCCCAGCTTTACTCTCTTCTTTCAGATAATTATTTTCCTCTAGTTCAACACAACTAAGAAAACTTTGTTTAATAGCTTCTAATATTGCTACTATGACTGTAACTGTACTTCCTTCATTTGACTGGAGAAAGAGCTTAAAAAAATTCCTTGCAGACAGCTTTTTTTCTCTTTTTCTTGTTACAATGTCTACACATGCTATGAGGGCACAAGGGATGGAAAAAGTATTTAATTAGTATTTCCAGAAATATCCTCGCCTAACCCATAATGAGGTCATGCCAAATCATAATCCTCCTCAAATACAAAGTGATTTCCTTTCATACAACATCCTTTTTTGGGTGCAGCATCGACAGTTTTTCTGTGGTTTCAAAGGAAAAATAAAATCGAGTCAGACTGAGCGAGGGAAGTCCAGAAACGCCTAGCACATCTTCCTGTGAGATGAATTCAGCAGGCCATACCTCAGTGAAGACATGGGTGAGATTTAATACAACCAGGAAGCTTTCTTTTAAAGAAAATAGAAGGGGAAAAAAACCAAAACCCAAACCAAAACCACAGCTCCAATCCCCATGTGCCCAACTGAACCCCTTTGAACTGCCTACTCAAATAATATTTCTCTTAAATCATGCAGGGTGTGTTTGGGCTACCTGTGTCTATTTGCCATTCCTCCTGCCTGCAGGATCCGAACCCGACTCCTGGGTGGACGCTAGAAAACACGGAGCACTGCGGACGCTGCTGGCCCGGCGGCCCAGGGGTCGGCCAGATCAGCGCTGGTGTTGCCAGAGCTTGGCTTGCACCGAAGAGGTACTGGCAGCAGATACAAAGGTCCTGAGACCAACCCTCTTGTTGCAAGGTCATCCCTCCTCCTTTAGTGCTTCCAGCAGCCAGAGCACTGCTGGGTTTTGAAGACTCTCCAAAAAAAAGACCGTCCCTCGTGTGGTCCCTCCTGGGTATGGGGTAGGGAGGAGCAGAGGCTCTGAAACTCAGGAAAACACTGAGGCCATGTAGCCTGTTCTCCTTACAACACTTCACGGGCTTTCATTAATTTCTCCCTGCAATAAGCCCAATAGCTTGTACGTGGCAAAAATACTAACTTGGAGAAAAGCTTCCAATCTCATCTTGATGAAGACATCAAGAGCTTGAAAACCCACCAGCTCCCATAGTGGCTTACCCCAATAATTATTCAACTCTACTGTTACATTCAGGCAGGGAGCAAAGCTCGGGTGGATGCCCGGGTTTAGCTTGCAGCTGGCGATGGTTCATCAGCTTTTCCCCACTGGAATAAGGGGCCAGAGAGTACAAAGCATTTTCTCTCCTTTAATACTCTGGAATTAAAATAAATCAGAAAGAGGACATTATCTGCTGTATTTGCCCTCTTCTGTAAACACACATGTTATTTCACTATAGAAATCACCGGGCAAAGCTGATTTACTGACCAGTCTCAGGAAGCCAGTGGTTCTTCACTTCTCTCTCCCATCCCCCAAAGTTTATTGTTGAGTTCTTGGAACATCAAGTACAGAGTGTGAAATAATTTAATGGCAGGGGGATTTTTCACCCTCCTTCTCTATCCCAATATGACTAAATTTATTGATTTTGGATTGCTGTAAATTATAATGTAATTATCCTACTGCACAAGCAGCTTCCCATTCCAGAAATTAAAAAGCAATTCAGGTAAATGATCTTTAGCTATCATGGTGCATCCCTGCAGAACTCATTAAGTTGGGGGATTAGACAGCACACCAAAACTCTTACAGGGTGGGTGACATTGAAAACTATCATGACTGAAAATACAGAACTTCCTTGGGAAGATAACGGGGGCAAAGCTGCTGGTGTGGCATTTTTTTTTTCTTTCCCGAAAACTTTGAAATGCTATCAACTTGTACATCTCCTAGGATTTCTAATGCTCGCTAATTGACCCTTTTTAAAAATAAACACCCTTCCTTTGAGACAAGAATGCCATTAAGTGGGAAAATTTAAGAAATGAACAACATCACACCGCCATCCATAGAACCTTGTTATTTGATCCCGTTGGATCTCAGGTGGAAAAGCAGCTCATGCAAGTCAGAGTCAGCAAGTACTTTCTGAGGTGGGAGACTGCCAAGTGGCACTGAAGAAAGCTCATACCAGATTTCTAGCCAGCTAAGGTTAATTTTCCATCTCTCCCTAAAGAAAGCTCTATCTGGTGGCATCTTTAAAAGATTAATCACTGATTGATTGTGGTCGCAGAAGATATTGCCATACGTGCCCTTTGCCAGCACAATTGTTCTCAATCCCTCTGTTTTGTCCAAAGGTGAAGTTTTGCCTCCCTAAAGTTTCCTGCTCCCAATGCAATCAGTTAAGGCATTTTCCACTTGCTCTCCTATGCTGTTGTGATGCTGCAAAGCAGCCATCATCAGGCTTCACACCGAAGGCAGCTACAGTTGTTGGCAGATGAAAGGATACGTGTGCACATAGTTTGCACATCATTAAGTTCATAAAATGCTTTGAGGATGAAATGTGCTACATAAATATAACAGGTTATTGAATTTCTTGGTGCTATTTCCTTCATCTAAGCCTGCAGTGGTCTTCGATGGATTGTGCCTAAACCTACTACTGCTTTTAGTTTCCTGGCTTTTTTTTTTCCCCTTGCCCCAGGAGATCTGATGTTGGCC
>NW_008794888.1:8672253-8678993 GCF_000699145.1 Aptenodytes forsteri | reverse complement strand
CCCTTCGCCGCTCATTTCCTCTGAAAGCGGCAGCTGCCGGACTTTAAAGACCCCTCTTGCTTCCACCGCTCTCCCTAATACAGCCCTTAATTAATACTGAAGGCAGCTACCATTTCCGAGTAGGACAGTGCAGATCCTCAGGATATTAGCCAAACACTGCAGAGATTTATAAACTTGTCAGCGTGGCCAGGGTACTCAGAAAAGAAGCCAAAACCTTCAGTTTAAAAATCTCCTACACCATCATAAATTTCAACTTTATCTGCAAGTTCTTCTCACTGTGAAAGTTCACTAGTTCTGTTATTTCACTTCTAGTAAGTACCATGTCCTAATTTAGACATTTTTGCAGCATTCAGCTGAATTCTGAAGATATACGACATACCCCAGTAGTCTTTTCTCCTGTTAAAAACAACCTATTAACTCAGAGTCTCGTGAAAGCCCAGATCATAAGATCTGGTCTCTGTTTCTAGCAGAGAGGGTTCAGCAATCCCTCTCTCCCCACCTCGCCAACACACGGTGTCACGATTACACAGCACGCTGCGGCAGGAGCACGGGACGTCACTGCAAATCTCCATTCTTTTTTGGGATGCATGCATACTTTTCAAATTTCCTAAAAGGAGAGATTATTTGGTTTTAGCCAAGCATCTGAAACCACTCGCAGGCCACACACAAGTTACCGAATAAGCAGACGACATCCTCTTTTCAAACCCTTATGGACACAAACAGATTTTGAAAACATGTACTTCAACCACCTCAGCAAATTGTTTCCCCGGTGCGTTGGTGCCGGAAGCCCAGTGTCTGCCCTGCCCCCTCCTCACACCCCGTTCGCTGCTTACAGCAATGAGGACATTAGTGTTGGACTGAACCCGCTCCAGTTCTTTTATATAGATTTAGACCGTATAATTTGATTGCAACCACAGGCAGTTTTATTGCCCTGATTTATATGGAGCCTTGCAGGGGTTTTTGGTTTTTTTTTCCCTTCCCCTTTTTTGGTAAGAAAGCGAGATTCATAGAAGTCCTTTTCCCGCTCCAGCCTGAGGACAAGCTGTGGGATCTCCAGGGCTTCCTACAAGGGCTGCGGCAGGCTTGGATGCCACCTCCCTCTCCCCTCGCCGTGGTCTTGGAGGGAGATGCACGCACCACAGGAGCTGGCTGAAGTGCTCCTTGAGCACAAACCCTCCCCGTGGCCCTCACTGCATCACAGCACTTGGCTTGTCCTGCCTGAAAGGATGGTCCAGGTGACGTCTGGGGCAATCGATGTTGCCGCTCCCCTTACCCATCGGCGTAATACCCCGGTGGCAACCTCAGCATCTCTCCCTCTCTTGCCCACTAACCCTCCAAAAAATCTCCCAGGAAAGTCAGCAAAAGGCTTCTTTGACCAAGCCTTTGCTTTTACAGTCCAAATAGTAGGGGATGAAAATCCACGTAGCTCTGCCATGGAGCTAAGGGAGATGTGGCTGTCGGGCCAGGCATGTTGCTACCAACCATCCGCATTCCCAGGGCACCCTAAACCTGGGATCAGTATTAGTATTCTCCGGCAGGCATCTAGCAGATATTAAATACCAGCCTCCCCGGAGAACTTGTTACGTCCTCATGCCTGACTGGCTGAATATAAGCAAGAGCTGTGCTTGTATCTGCTACCTGAAGAGGCTAGATGAAGCCTATCTGAAACGTGCCAAGACCCCATATCTGTCATTACCATACCAATTTCCTGAATTAAAATCCTGCCTGTCTTTCATTTAATCTGTCCTCTGTCTCATTACATGACCAGAACATGCTGTACTAACTACAAAGACAGGTCAGTATGTGACTCAAAACCTAATTTCTGTTACCTACCTGAAGGATTACTGCCTGGATGAGCATCATGTTTTGGCATAACAATAACAAAGTCCACCAATAGTGCTGCCCTGTCACGGGCATGTGGAGAGCTAATTTTGCACTGGGCCATGGGGTTAGAGAAAAGGTTCATCAGAAATCCTGTCATCTCAGCTTGGTAACCTCATCTTCACAACAAACAGGGACTTTTTTTCTAGCTTCTCCACCTTTTGTCTTTTTCTGCACCCAGCCAGTTCCTTCTTATGCTTCCATGAGCGTGTAACTCTTCTGCTCAAATACTTCATAACTTTTCCGTTTGCTACCAAGTTCTTCTCTTGAAGATCCCACAAAATGGTTTCGTTTGGCTCAAACCCTGCTGTTACAGTCTGGCTCCACACATCTCCAGACAGCAGCTGGTCAAAGGCCTTCCAATCCCTCTACACAACTCAGCCTTCCTCCCACACCTCTGGTCCAGGCTACCTCTGCTGCTCTGTAAATCATCTTATCTGAGTAAAGACTTTTGACCATAATCCACCATGGTTTCCATAAAGGACTCTAAACTTCTCTCTACCACTCTGAGACTGCTGGTACCTTGTGTCTTACCCCATCTAGTAATAATTTTGCAAAACTTTGAAACAGAAATCACATCCTCCCTAGTTATGGGTACACACAGCACTGATCAAATGCTGCCGTCACCACCTTCTGCCTCGCTTAGGAGCATAACAATTGTCTGGAAAAAGTTATTTCAAAATTACCTGCAGATCCCTTACCAGAAAACTCACAAGCAACACGAGCCACCACCCACTTCATGTGCACCCAGAGGCAGATCAGGAATGCTGGGCTTGCACATCTGCACCCTTTGTGAGCATCTGGAGAAACATTATCCCTCCTTTGTGGTATCTACAACCATGGCATTCAAGGGCCAATTCCCTCTTCTGTTCTTGTGCCTTAGTCAGCTGACATAGCCTTCAAAGTCCCACCGTGTCTAAGCATGGTTTGGGCCACCAGCCCCGTACCTCACAAAACACAAGGTTAAGTGAACCAAATTCAGGAGGACATTTCTATTCTGCCCTCAGGACTTAACTACTGGAAGGTTTTGAAGTTGGAAAAGAATAGTTTCTCATTTGGGTCACAGAAAGGAAGAATAAAGTAAAACCATCTTTACAGGAGACACTGCAGATACAGGCAGTGAGGAAAGGCCCTTTGGGCTGATACTTAGAGAAGCTCATTTCTATCCTCGCTCAAGTGCCACAGAGGTTAAAGACCTGCTACAACCTGCCATAAAAGGCAAAAACCACATTAATAGGAAATGTGTTCCCCTCCCCCATTCCAAATGTATTTTTTATGAGTAAACATTTCTGTATTAAGACTTAGTGTCTTCAAAGATCCCTTTTATGTCCCAAAGGTAACCATTTAAGTGATCTTATAACAGCCGTTACTTATCTTTACAATGGGCAATGCACATGAACTCAGTGTCTGAGACTTTCATTTTGCTATATATTTTTTAGTAACTACATATAAATCTAGCCTGTTTCAAGTGTCAGTGACTGTATGTGGCCAAAAGACAGCCTTGGATCTTATTTCAGCTGCTAAGACATTGTTTCGAGTGGAATTAAAAGAAGCACAGAAATTTGCAAAACTCTTTTTTTCCTCCCAACCCTTGTAGCTTGCTTACAGAAGCGATGCAACATGCACAGAGCTCAGAAAAAGAGATGCAAATGTTTTTCACACATTCAGGCATCTCATATC
This sequence comes from Aptenodytes forsteri, assembly GCF_000699145.1. Classification (NCBI taxonomy): domain Eukaryota; kingdom Metazoa; phylum Chordata; class Aves; order Sphenisciformes; family Spheniscidae; genus Aptenodytes; species Aptenodytes forsteri. The sequence goes on along the minus strand of NW_008794888.1, from coordinate 8,675,432 downwards.
TATTTTAAGAGTCACGGCTCCAGCATTTGCAATACAGGACCCCGCAGTGAAGACGTTTTAAGGATGTCTTTGTAACAGCACATGAAGGTTCCTCTAGAGTTTTCCAAAGGGAAAGAATTGCACCAAACAATAGTATTGCCAGCTCCTCTGCAGCCGATTACAGTATTAGTGTGTACGTGCACAGAAGGCTAGCGGGAAGGAAAGCTGAAACTAAGGTTTTCTCTGAAGCTGTCACCCCACATCAGTGATTTTCTTCTCCTTCCATCACCTGGTCCCCAGAACAACACCTTTCCTAAGACTCTAATTACAAAAGACACTGCTAAAACCACTGTCTATTGCTTGGGTCAGGGTGAAACCCTGAAGCTCTGCATGGTTTCTGTAAATTCATCCAGGTCTGTCCAAAACTCTGCCCAGGTACTTGAACTTCAGCAAACTGTTTGATGAACCTCACCCATAGATTATGTACGTAGAAAACCCTCTTAAACTGGGAAAATTAATTTTATCTTTTTTCAATACAAGAGATTTACAAAGCTTTTAACAACACAATGTGCTCCAACTGAGTTTGCCAGGTAAGATCGCCTCAAAAACTTTCTTACTCCAGAGCACAGCGTGACCCCTTGCAACACAGTCAACTCTATGTGTCCCCAAACGGTCTCCCCACTATAGATATTGAAAATGCCTTTGCTATAAGAACTTAACCTTATCTTCCCTAACCCTGCAAATCTGTTTTATTGGGCCTCTTTGACAGCAGCAGGTTGACACCTCAGACATGTGAACAAGGTCACCCTTGCAACACAGTGCCCAGGGGCAGCAGCACCCTCTTGCAGGCAGTGGCGGGGGGGGGGAACCGGCAACCTCTATGCAGTCTGACCCGTTAAGTGCTTCAGTATGACCAATGCCATAAACATGCTTGCTGATGGCTGATGGATGGGCCTCGAGGCCCAAAGAACAACGCAAGTATAAACGGGGATGCTAACCAGATGCTGATGGATGGGCCTCGAGGCCCAAAGAACAACGCAAGTTCATTATATAAACGGGGCAGTGAAGGGAAGTCAAGCAGCTTTCCCAAAATCATGAAGGAAGTTTGGGGCTGGATCAGGAACTGAAACTAATTTTCCCCAGGCTCAGTTCTGTGCCCTCACCATAGGAAGCCACCAAAAAATTGGGTACCTTCACAGAAGCAGCCTCTGGGAGGCGGGTCAGCTTCCCACAACACATAATAATTCCTCTCGTTAAAATGGGATGTGCAAACCAATGCCTAAAGTCCTCACCTTTATGTTTCTCTGTTTTTACTTTAAAGTGTGGCTGTAAATGCCTTAGAAAGAACATCACCAGCTCTACCTGCGAACTGATACGAACGAGATTTAGCTTAACCTCGAGCCTTATAAAGAAGGCACTTCTATGCATTCATGCAGGACACCAGTATTCACACAGCCAGCATGCAGAAGTGGCAGCTGCTTGGTTCCCCTGTCACTGCTGTCCCCACCCCACAAAGAGCAGCCATAAAACAAGGTGAGCCCCAAATAGAAAAACAGAGCAGAGAAAGATAATTTCTTCCCATCACAAACAGAGCAAAAATTTCACTTGGGGAAAACCTAAACATTTCCCAACACTTTGGACCTAGGGTAAGGAGTGCTGAGCCCTTACCACTCTCCTTAGGCTCGGAGCATCTTGTTAGGTGCAGAAGTATCTCTGTTTTGTTTAAACGATTAAACTATTGTTGAAGCAGTGCACACGGGGCCAGGGGCTTACAGAAGGATACCTCCTCTGTTGGGTGGTTTTCAGGAATGCTCACACACTGATCTTTTACATCTATACAACTGAAGTCACCAAAACATCTACTTTAACTGCTTACTTAAGGATGCATCTGTTGCAAGCTGTGATTTTTTTGAAAATCTGTCAGAGTCAGGAGCTGATCCATGTAAGAGAACAGCTTAGCTTTCTGGCCAAAACAGCACCATTCAATCCCTGCAAATGTTGCTGTATTTTAAAAATCAGATATTAGTGGCAGTAAATATAAATATTTTGCTTGCAATGCTCCTGTTCTTATTTACAATTTACTTACAATTGGAAGCATTTTCAATGGAATACAGTCTTAAAAATATCTGGGATTCCAGGAGAAGGAAAGAGGTGTAAAAAAGAAAAGGAGAAAAAGCCCATGGAGCTCTCTGACAGACTGCAGAAAAGGCAGAATTGATTTCAGACAAGTTTGTGTGAAATCTTTTTCATTTGTGTTCACATGGGATCACACTCGGTGATTTTTTTTATTTTCATTTTGGACTCAGTCAGCCTATGTACCCAAACTTTTGTTCAGTTCTTTCTCCCAAGGTTTGCCGGATTTCAACCCAACACCACTATGGGAGTTGCAGAACACGCGGTGCAGGTCACTTCCGAACACAGGTAAGCTCACAAGTTTAATGTAATCCTAAACCAGTCAGCATGAAGAGACTATATCCACTTCATTCCTTCACGGTAAGAGCTAAACTTATAATCTTGGCTGAGGTTTATTCTCTGTCGTTACCATTAAGGTCAGAGAACTCATCCTGCCAAACATAGAACTCACACAGAATTCATGGGATATTGATTTATTTCAGAATTTAAGGTTTCTGCAAGTTATGTCCCACTTGGTTCTGGAAAAAATTGTCACCCCCTAATTATGAGCCCACTGTGCTAAGTCCTGGACAGAGGCACTACCAAAAATGAGTTTAAATTCAGTAAAATCCTATTAGCGCTACTCAACATTTTCATACTTTTATACACCCAAAAGGAATGATACTGACTGCTGCAACATGGTGTTCTCAAAGGCACTATATGATGCATAGACAACTTGTGTTCAACTCTCCTGAGGGGAAAGAAACAACTCCTCCATTTGGCAGGTGGACGTGAGAATTTGTGTCACTCAACCACGATTACATGGCATATCAGTGTGTCGTGGTTTAACCTCAGCTGACAAATGAGCACCACACAGCCGCTCGCTCACTCCCCCCGCCCCCCGGTGGGATGGGGGAGAGAATCGGAAGACTAAAAGTGAGAAAACTCGTGGGTTGAGATAAGAACAGTTTAATAATTGAAATATTATAATAATAATAGTAAAATATACAAAGAAAGTGATGCACGATGCAATTGCTCACCACCCGCCAACCGATGCCCAGCCAGTCCCCGAGCAGCAGCCCCCCCGG
>NW_008794888.1:8661246-8672215 GCF_000699145.1 Aptenodytes forsteri | reverse complement strand
CATGGGTTGAGATAAAGACAGTTTAATGGGACAGAAAAGGAAGGGAAAATAATAATAACAGTAATTATAAAAGAATATACAAAATAAGTGATGCACAATGCAGTTGCTCACCACCTGCTGACTGATGCCCAGCCAGTCCCCGAGCAGCGGCCCCCCCGGCCAGCTTTCCCCAGTTTCTGTACTGAGCATGACGGCACATGGTATGGAATGTCCCTTTGGCCAGTTGGGGTCAGCTGTCCTGGCTGTGCCCCCTCCCAGCTTCTTGTGCACCTCCAGCCTTCTCAGTCGGTAGAGCATGGGAAGCTGAAAAGTCCTTGACTAGTGTAAGCACTACCTAGCAACAACTAAACCATCGGTGTGTTATCAACATTATTCTCATCCTAAATCCAAAACACAGCACTGTACCAGCTACTAGGAAGAAAATTAACTCTATCCCAACTGAAACCAGGACACAGTGAGAGAGGAAGGACTTGCTAGAGGATATGGTGACCCAAGGGACCTGGGCTAAGTCCTCTGTACCACCAGGGATGTCCCATGTACACCACCTACGAACTTCTGAAGTCACAGAGATAACCAGTCCTTGACATCTCTCTGAAACAGCTAAGCCCATTACAGCCACTTTAGCCTTGGAAAATCCTCTCTGCTCCCTGTCTGCAGAATGGGAGCAATGGTATCTCCCTGTTTTACCAGAATGCTCATGTGTGGAGAGAAGTGCAAGAGGCTGAAGTATACAGGCACTACTGGGGCTGGCCAAGGTAAGAGAACCCCCCACAGGACCTGGGCTCCCAGAAGCCACCAGACGGCACAGTTCATGTTCTCTTATTAAAAAAAAATTAAAAATGGTGCAGAGGAACAGGCACTGTCCTCAGAGGCCTCTGCACCTCATTCATCACCACATGAAAACATGAAAACAGACCACCTGGTTTCATGGGGGGCAGTTTAAGGAGGAGACGAGCAATTCCAAGTCCTCCTTTTGCTTCAAGGTGCGTGGCTGCCTTCTGAAGGCCATGCAGAAATTCTTTAGGAACTGCCAGGAATACAAGCCCCATTTCTTGGTGCTGGTATTGGATGCACAGCATTTCTAAGAACATTTTTCTCTGCCACTCATCTGACCCCAGGAGCAGTCCCACTGCTCCGCGCAGGCAGCCGTGGAACGCTCTGCCAAACCCTATCAATTATTTAGTGTCAAAAGGAAGACTTAATCTGTGTGATAAAAGAATGGATTTTATCTAAGACTTGTTCCCCTTAAAGTGATTTACACAACTGGCCTCTCTAGTTGCTTATTTACTTTTGCATTAATAGCCTTCCTGCACTTGGGTTATTTTTCGGAGTCTTTTGTAGCCTTTAGAATTTACTAGATTTTTTCCTTGTCTTTTTAGTGGGGATTTTAAATCACCCATCTCTCTGAACGGGCTGTTAAAACACTAGTTTTGTCAATGCTGGTGTAAAGCTGGAGCAGCTCTGTGAAGCAGCTCTCCTGGCTGTGTTGACACTTGGGTGTCGAGTTTGCCTCCGACTTGAGAACCCACGGGGTGAGATTTCAGTTCAGAGCTGGCAGTCAGGGCTCTCAGACTGCTCATCAGGCTACGGACTGATGAACATGAATGAAGGGCTCTAAAGCATTAATCTAGTCCCACCTTGGTTCCTTGCTTGAACCCCACTCTGCAATTTCGGCCAAGTCAAGGAGCCTGGGATTTTGTCCACCTAACATTAGCCACCTCAAATCAGGCATGAAGCCCTCAAGGGAACAAAGCAGTCATCTCCACAACGTGACTTACTCCACTCTAATGCAAAGGGATCCCAAACTAGACACCTAACATTTAGGCAGCCAACCTCAGACAAAACAAGTCCTATTCCTGGTCCCCCATGATTATGGCAGACTCAAATGCCATGGTTAATGGATGGTGTTGGGAGAGTTAATTTACAAAACCTGTGCAAATTCTCAGATGCTCGGGCAAAAACTGCCAAAGAGACTAAAAACTATGGGGACATGCTGGCAGTGCAGAGGAGACAGTCCAGGAAAGCACCATGATAAATATAATCCATTATCACCACTGGATTTTCTTACTTGACTATAAATGACCAACCCACAAATAGGTAAGTTTAGCATCAGTTAAAAAGGTTATATTTAGGTACCCTCTGAGAGGCACTTTACTGAAGTCTAAACTGGATCCACGGAAAAGAAGATGTATCAGTACTTGCCAGAATAAGCTTTTGGAGCTTACAAAATAATAGGAAAGTGGAAGCTATTATTATTACAACTATTATTAATGATAATAATAATACACTCACAAAATACAAAGGTCTTTCAGGTGGTACTTAGTGGTTGGGATCACCAGCGCCAGAACCAGTCTGTGAAGAATACCTTTTTTCATTTTAAACTCCTAAAAGCTTTTCAAGTTGGCGTGCAATCCTCCCATGTGGTTAGGGATAAGATTAAATTGCTCTGTCTTCCAAGTACCTCGGCATCTGTAATGGGCTGAAATTGTAGGAATCTTTGGTATGACAATTTGGGGGAGCTGTATACAATCAGTGAATGCTGGCTGATATTATAAAGTTGCTGCATCATCAAATGCTTTGGTGATATGGACTCTGGCATCATCTGTAAGGGCTACACAATGTGAATCAAAAAGTCTGTAAACATTAATGGTTTCCACTCTGAGGTTCCACCTTCGCCCACAGGGCCGTTACCACACAGAGAAACCCAGTACAGGGACTCGGGAAGGGGGTTTCCCCCATGAGGGAAAAAAAAGAAGTGGCCAAGAAGTAGGACTCCAATCACTTGATTAGGCAAAGGAAAGTGTTACCCTACAAAGATGCATTGCTGACTATTTTAGAGAAGAGACTAGAGAGACTCAGCGTTGCAAGCCATGAATAGAGGAAAGAGGGCAGGCAGAAGAAAAGACGTGGGTTTTGTGGCACAATTTGTGGCAATTTTAGCTACTAAAATTCTGTCCCATGTAGCTGAAGAAATAAACCTGCTGCTCCCAGAGTGCTCTCTGCCATGCCCGCACACCAGATACTGCTCATTGAACATAAAAATGGAGCAGCATGGCTTTAACTTCATCCATCTCTACATGGATTCCTCTAAACTATCCCAAAAAGCAGGTGTCAGGCAACCAGCATGATTCAAAGCTAGCAGCTAGTCACAGGCCCTGATATCCCACGACCAAGGAGCAGCCTCAGCATTGCACCAGTCTAAGCATCTGCAACCTCTGGCTTCCCAAAGGGACACGAGTGGGTACACAAGAGAGACCTGTAGGGAATCTGGCCAGCCAGAAAGGCTATGGTGACAAAGAAACCCACTTTAAGACCCAACAGGATTACTTTTATAAAAGACTGATGGAAACGTTTAGGGAAGAAATACATTTCTTAATTGCCGTCACTCTTACAGCAGCGTTGCCTACCCAAGGTGGGGGCCACTGAGCTACATGCAGTAGACACACAGTGGCTGTCAGGAGAATTTAGCAGTCTAAATTCTGGGATTTTCTCACCATTCTGTTTTAACCACTTGCCCCCTTCCCTCCCGCAGCCAACCCAGACTTTTCTGTTAACTGCATATCTCAAAGTTTTAAGTTGTATGCAGCAAAGCAATACAGGGCAGGGAAGCTAAGAATGTGCTTGTACTGGTTATATTCCTTTTCCTGGAAAATGTGAACAACTGAATGAAAAACATTCTTTGGAGAAGATCCCTGCCCCTCCTGCGTGGACAGAGGAGATGACTTCATAGGGGCTGTTCTCCTAATTTGTCTGAGTCTCAGGCCACACAAACTATATATTTTTTCAATGCGCTGAGGTCTGCTGGGATGCTGGTATTTCCTCCTCCTCATTTACATGGTCTTCCCATAATCCAGCACTGAGACAAGCTGAACTGCACAAGGACTCCCTGCCAGCGCCACTCAGGGCTTGCTTATAGAAGACCTCTGGAGAGCGATGGGAGGTGCTCCCTGCCCTTCTCTGCCTATGAAAGGGCTGAGTGTGCTACTTCTGCAGCACTGAGCATTCCCTCCAGCCCATAAATCAAGTGACCAAACTCCATCCCAATCTCTGTTCCACTGCAGAAAAGCCCCATGCTCTGCCCTTACAGCACACGCGGGGCGAAGAGCTGTATTTCATCAATTGAAGCCTTAATATCAGAGGAGAGTCGTTACCTCCTGGAAAAAAAGTGTAGCCAGAGTCTTACTGGTTCTGCAGTTTGGTTTCCCCATGTTTACACCAAATGACTTGTTGAACTTCATTATATACAAAGTATTTCCATAGATCAGAGGCAGGGAGACCTGTGCAGCTAACATAAAATAAATTACCACCCCGTGATAAATGGTTCTATTAGCAATCCAGATTGTTAAACTCAGATACAACAGGATGAAGGGAGCACTGCCCCATTCATTCTCCCTGCGGCAGATACTGAGTTGTAAATAGGTTATTTTGTGTGTAAATAACACATTAAAACTCAGCATTAGCCGTGTCTTTTGATAGAGAGGAAATTGTTCCAAATAAATAATCTCGGACAGGAATGTAAAATAAGCCAGATTTAATAGTGCATGCCTGCTGCAGCCGTGTTAAACATGACTAAAATGATAAACCCCAGAATATACTAATAGTAAACTATGCTCTGACATCAAAGTAATGAGGCTGTATTTTTACCCAGCTTTAGAAATGCTAAAATTAGTCTTGACAGAGCCAGACATCAGAAAAATGTTTCAAACATAAACACCATCAATTTGGGAACTTGGTGTTTGTGTCATGCTGAGGGTGGGGTGGAGAGGGAAAGGTGCATTCTGGGCCTTGTTAAAGTCAGGCAGTTAGCATTTAGGAGAATTTGTATTTAATTTTTATTACAAGATGAGAAACCCATCTTCCTAAATATCTCTGCCTTTCAAAGACTGGCTCATTTAAATTTCTCCTCCAGCCACGCGCCTGGGCTTCCTCGTGCGTGCTGATACGGAGGATGTCGCAGTGCTAGCCTGGAGGACCCAACCCAGTCTCACTCACGTGGTGCTCTGCTCCAAAGCCTCTCGCCCTACGCAGCGATATGCACTTTTGAACTCAGCAAAAGGCTTTTCTAAACATGAAGTGTTATGAGTTGCCCTTCCAGAAGTGGAGGCACTGAAAGTGAGAGGCTCTTCTGCAGACCTGACTGTCTATAACTCCTACATACTGTCATTAAAACCGGCTTCCATCTCTGTCACACACACACACGCACCTATTGAAACAGAAGAGAGGAGCTTTGACTCCTTGGCCGGCATGATTTATGGAATAATAGAAAATTAGGAGAGACTTCCCTGATGTCATTTCTGCGAGGCCAATTTCTGAACATCTGATCAATGAGTTACTATAAAAAATTGTCACAGAAGATCTCTAAAATGGCAGCTTTAGTAGACTAAAAATGAGATGCAGATTGTTAGTATGAAAGGACTCTTCTCCACTTACGGCATCAACAATACCGATCTCTTTTCCTACAACCATAACTTAATTTGCTCAAGGCTGCAAACATTTGGGACAAATATCCAAAGCAAGGGAACTAGAAATGGAAACTGGACATATTATTACCTTATAATAATATAGTCTAAATAATAATATAATAAAATAGCTATTCCTCAATTATATAACCAATATTCAGTTTATTGCTTCAATTGCCTTAATTATAAATAAAACCTTATGAATCTATTCATTTCTACAAGGGAAAAAGAAAACCTTATGATCTGAGAAACATGCTATGTTGGCACTCCATCTGTGTGACTCAGTAGAATAAAGGAGAAGAAATGTGTTGCAAATTATGTTTGTTTGGCTCTGGAGAGCAGCTTGGTGATCTGCAGCACTAGATGAGCCTTGCTGCCACTTTCTCACATGCTAGTACAAAGAGTAAAACTTCTACAATAAATAAAATCAAGAGTTTGTCTTGGATGAGAATAAAGACTTGTTCGTATGGCCCCAAAGCAGGGTGGGGAGCTCGGAGGCCCTCCCCTCCTCACGCTGAACAGTGTAATTAATCTCCATGCCTCGTTTGCTTTCTTCTGTAAGAATATGAGCATAAATATGTATATTTCTGGCCTGTTATAAGTAATTACACTAGTTTAGTGAAGCAAATATGTTACATTAGCATGAATACCATGTAAGTACAGTTTAATCGCTACCCAGCCTTTTTGTTATTATCTGCTAAATCACACCTTGCAATTAACTGATGTTATAAGATGACTTTGTATTAATTTTTCTACTTATAAGTATACACCACGCTGCTCCCTTTCAGGAGCATGTATTATATCTAGCCAGAATTCAAAGGAAGGCCCTCCAAACCACAAGAGCACGTGCATTACCTGCAGAGTCCCAGGGCCGGCGTCCGATCGCACGCCTCTTTGCTGCTAGCCATTTTAGGTCATTTATGAGCACTTCTCTTCACAGCATGACACAGATTTCGCTCTTTACATCTCATTACACAATGCTTTCATCACGATTCTCCTGACATCTTCAAACAATCCTTCACTTACTTCTCCACTTCCTCTTAATAAAAGGAGAAATATTGAGCCTGTAAATCATTCTTTCCAAAGGCGAGAGCACACTGCTAATGGGACATATAATACTGGACGCTTAAAAACCAATCAAGTCTCCGGGGGTGCCAAATGGGCCGATGGATGCTCCACCTCGGGGGCATCATCATTTCCATCGCACCTCTGGAAATGCAGTGACTGCTTCCTCGGTGGAGGCACTCCCAAGGCAAGTGCCAAGTGGGGAGAAGGTGTTTATTCACAGCAGCACGTCTGTGGGTTTTGAATTTTAGCACATGCTTGGACTTTGTTGGTGCCAATCAGCCCTTTGGATCTGCCAGTCACTGAGATGATGCCTCCAGTGGGCAGCCTCATGGTTCCTACAGCCTGTGCTTCTTCAACAGGGATCAAAATCTGCTGGAGGATGGCAAACTTCTGCATGTTGCTGTCTCTGCCTTTCCCCTATTTCTGCCACCCGACGAGCCCTCCTTTCTGCCGTTTTGCATAGTGCTCACAAGGAAGGTGGCTCAAACCCATTCAGCAGCATGAAATTGTGTTTCGCTCCAAACAATTCTGTGTAAAAGATCTTCTAGTTCTTTTTAAGAAAAACGTTCCTTTGGCTAACAAAGACTAACAAAATTTATCAAACATATGAACTAATCTGATAGATTATAATCTAGTAGCTGCTGCCTTATTCTGTACATCTGAATCTTCCCAGGTCAATGTGGAAATTAAAACTGAGTAACAAATGTGTTGAAAAGGAAGGATAGATCAAGCAGATTTAAGCAATTTGGGCTGGGAACTATCTTCAAAACTCAGCCAACAGAAAACAAACTCTCCAGCCGAGCTGTGTAAGAAACAGAGGAGCCTGCAGAGGAGACATGCTGCTCTCCTGGGGTGATGAGAAACCACCCTGCAGTGAAGGAAGGGGAGGGGAAGGGTTCATTTTGAGGTAGACTCTGGCTAGCAATAAGGTATATTTTAAAGAGGGAAGAAAAGCTGCTTGCAAAGTTTACACAGCTGGGATGTCTCTTGTCACATCCAAGCTGGTGCAGCCCCTTCTAAGTTTGTCTCCTTACGCCCTGTCCAGAAAGGACGCTCAGTCCCAGTCCCCACCAAAGGCAGTGTGGTGCCTCCCTGGCGGGCACAGCCTGGCCCACAGCTGGAGCCACCATGAAGGTGGGCAAGCCCTGACACCAATCTGGAGATCCACCAGCACATGTGTGCCAGTCAGGGATGTGTTTTCTGGGGCTGTATTTTGCCTGCTGTAGCGGGTGAGAGGAGGCAGGAGCAACACGCCTGCACGTCCCCCAGCACACCGGTGTTACACCTGCCAAAAATGACCCCATGCCCATGGGGGTCCATGAAAGCTTCCCAATTGACTTCAACACCAGCACGACCAAAATCTTCCCAAAAACGCTGACAGAAAAAGAAATCAGGACCTGAGCTATTTCTGACACTAAGAGGAACGGTGCAAATGGGGGGGGTTCTTTATGAACATTCTTGCATTGGGGCCGGACAATCCCAAATTCCTCCCTAACCATGAAATCCCAGCAGCAATGGCTGAAGACAGTGCAGTCTGTTTAGCTCATTAGCAGGATCACAGCCGGCACACGACACCCCTCCCCGACCATGATAACAGGGCACTCCCCCAGCTCCAGCCAGCCTCACCAGCCACCCTTTAACTCCTCCATGGAGGAGCGGCAGGCACCATGCTGCCTACACCACACAGCACCGGTCGGCCAGTGGCAAGCAGTGACGGGATGCCTCAGCTCTCCGACGGCCACCTCTCACCGCCCATCATCTCCCTCACCCCAATCCAGTTCTCTAGGAGCAGCGGTGACTTATCACGGTGCAGTGATGTTTGGATGCCACACGGCGACACAGCTTCCCACTCCTGTGACCTCCGACAGCCGAGAACCCCAATAAACTCAGCGTGTTCACAGCAGGACAGATGCCACCATAGTTATTAAAATCTTACAGTCTAATGAAAAACACCCCTGCTGCTTTCAAAGTGTGGAAAACATAAAGTACCTCCTTGTGCCACTGCTGCTCCTGCAGCTGCTAAAGGAGTGGGTTTCTTCTCCGTCTCCGTAAAGCCATTCCCCTCCAGAACTGCACCTTTCCCTTCTTTTTTCCCAGCAGCAGTTGAAGCAGAAGTTTCCATCTTAAACGTGCATCTTCCAGCTCAGCAACCCTACAGGACATAAAACAAAACCAGATTCTAGTCACCACTCACAAAACAGGCAAAATCAGCTCCACGAGGAAGCAGCCGGTGGTTCGGCAGAGCTCAAAGGTAAACTGGGATTTCCTGGGTTTCTAAATCTAGCAGCGCAGCCAGTACAGGCAGAAAGGGCACAACCCTGCAAAGGGATGGGTATTCTCACATCCCGCTGCCTTCAGGCAGTTGAAGACTTAAAAGGATCAGGACCAAAATACATTTTTTCCCCTACTTAAACTTGGGCTGGATAATAAAGCTGACCGGTCCAAAGGGCTTTCCAGGATTAAAGGACAGACGAGACGCAAAAATTTAGCATGTATAAAACCAATCTGTCCATCCTATACGTGACCTAGCCCATCATAACAAAAATCTGAGTCAGCTACAAACTTTCAATAAAAATACATTTGAGGTGTTGGGTTTTTTTTTTCTCCCCAGTTGGTGCTTATTCTATGCGCTGGTTCTGAACCAGTGCCCTGACCAGAACGTTTCAACGGTGCTTACGGATAAGCCACAGCAGGTCTGCCAGAGCCCATCCAGCTCTCACTGGTGAGGACTAACATCCACTGATTCCTGACTCTCTCAAGCAAGTTCTTCTATCCTGACTGGTCGCATCTGAAAATCAGCTACAGTTTTACCCCCATTACAAATGGTGAATTAAGTGCCAGTGAAAGCTCCACAAAACAAGAAGATACCAAAGCACAAAGAACTTGGTTTTTTTTTTTTAAATTAAGTCCATGAAAAATAACAGCTCCTGAACTTTTTGTTAGCTTGATCATTTGTTCTGCATGACTCAAATATATCTCGTCTCCCAAAAGCAAACATATATGTATCCCAAATTTAATGTAAAGATGGGGCTTCTCTTAAATGAGGAGGCATGCTTAATTTCTGACTGCAAATACTTTTGTTTGCCCCGTTTTAACTTGCTTTATTTCAAATGTCTCCACGTGACTCCTGTTTTTACAGAACCCACACAGTTACCTGGCACTACCGGCCTCAGGCTGGTCTTGGGAAAACCCACTGCTAATTCCTCCTTTCCTTTCTAATTTTAATGCAGATCTGCAATTTTTCACATGTAAATTTTCATATGCAAATTTTTTCAGCTCCTGAGATACTCTGGAGCACATGGGCTGTTTATCTTATAGGAATAATGGGATCAGCCAAAAAATGTCTGGGAAACCAGAAAACTGGTTTTTGTGTGCAGGTAGTTTTACTGCCATTGTGCCAGCTCAAACTTCCCTCCCTTCACTCTGGAGGATTAACTGACTCCTGAACATCTTGGATTAAAAAGTTAACACTCCTAAAAACTTTAAAGCACATGAAGATTTCGGGAACTCCCATGTGTGATCTGTAACTCCTACCCTTTAATTATCTGTGACTCTGGCATAAGCACTTCGTTTTGTGGCTGGTTTTTTTCCTCTCGCTATTTTGCTGGTTTTCAAGCAGTTTTTGTGCTGTAACTTCAGGACAGACAAGCAGGAAAGCGAGGCCCCTCTTTCCCCACTACATGATAAGCTCCACGGCTTAGCACGCAGCCCCAGGCGCCCAGACTCCCTCGCACCCACTGTTGGAGATCCTCTGTGTTGCACTACCGTTCAAGACAGGCTATCCTAAATCTTTCTCCTCCACTCAATGGCTACTTTAAAACTTTCCTGTAAGTACAAAGCCACCCTTGCTGGCACCTCAGAGGGACCTGGCACGTGGTGGATGTGGTCCTCCAGCATTGCCACCACCGCCTGGGCTGCAGCAGGATGGTGGCCCACCGAGCAGCTGTTTGCTGCAGCCCAAGCAGCTTATCCTGGGAGCCTTCAGGCATGGCTTGCATTAATGGGACCACTAAGTGATGGATCTGTGGTCACGATTTGCAGCTGTAAACAGCGAAGCTTGCATTGGAAATGACAGGACCCACAATTACAGGGTTTACCGATGACACAAGGCTCCAGTGAATACTGAGGTGGCCCCCCCTGAGGTCCTGCCCCAGCATGTGCTGGGCTTGATGGCAAACATGGGATAGGTTCCTGGGGGCCAGGACTTTACAGTGGTTTAATCCAGAAATCAGGTTGGGTTACAGACCACGTATGAAATAAATACATTCAAACCGGAGGAGTATTTGACCTAGGTCTGACAGCCTGGGCTTCTGTTCGTTAAGCAAATAAACTTCAGAGACTATATTACTAGCCCCCCACCTGTTTCTTCTTAGTCCCTCCTTTCAAGGCTTTGCACTTTTGTTTGAAACCAGACACTCGCCCTCACCCCCCTCCCAGCCGCC
>NW_008794888.1:8628104-8661028 GCF_000699145.1 Aptenodytes forsteri | reverse complement strand
GGTTTGGTTTAATCCAGAAATCAGGTTACAGACCAGACACTCGCCCTCACCCCCAGCCGCCCCCAGAAATCAGGTTGGGTTACAGACCACGTATGAAATAAATACATTCAAACCGGAGGAGTATTTGACCTAGGTCTGACAGCCTGGGCTTCTGTTCGTTAAGCAAATAAACTTCAGAGACTATATTACTAGCCCCCCACCTGTTTCTTCTTAGTCCCTCCTTTCAAGGCTTTGCACTTTTGTTTGAAACCAGACACTCGCCCTCACCCCCCTCCCAGCCGCCCCCCTCCCCGGTTACGCTGACCCTTGGGGCAGCCTCATGCATGGGGGAAGCATCCTTGGGGGGCTGCAGGCTGCAAAGCATAGCAGCCAGGGAGGGGAAGGAAGAAACTAGTAATAGAAATCGTTCTCCTGTGAAACATGCAGGTTAGAGCCATGCTTTTTTCCAGAGAGGTGCCTGAAATGAGATCTCTAAATCCCTGCCACAGACACCTCAGGAGGGACCCCGTTTTTCAGATGCGTCATTTATCCAACTGAAATTTGACAAGAGACCAGGCCCGTATTTGAAAAACTGGCCTTTGTAGCTGTACGCTTTCTTTTCAAATGAATTATGAATTAAAAAAAAAAAAAATCAAGCGTTTCTAATAAATGGTTGTATTAGTAAATCCTTCTCAAATACTGGATTAGGAAAAAAAAAATGCAACTACTCTAATCTTACAGGATTTAGGGTAACAAGTTTATAATTATTTTTACTTTGTAAAGGTGCTTGGGGCAGGGTAGGCTGGATGTGAGGCTCTGAGCTTTTCCCCAAGTCAGCAGCAACCAAAAGTCATTCTCCTTCCACAGCCACCCACGACCAGACCTGACCAGTGCAGCCCAGGAGGACACAAGCATCCTCCCTGGCTGGATCCTGCCCTGCTCAGCACCTCCACCCACAGACCAGGACAGAGACCAGGGAGCGAAGGAGCACCAACACCGATTTTGTATCCCATCTCCTGAAGTTTCATGGATGATGGCTGAGAGGCAGTGACCAGCAGACTCCCCCCATTGCGCTTTGGTGCGGTGTGTGACCAGGACACAGCGCTGGAGCTCTGGAGATTTAGGTTCCCATCTTAGCTCTGTTACAGTCTCCTCTGTGTCCCTGGGCAAAAAGCTTAACCTCTCTCGCAGACGGTTTCCACAGCCGTAAAATAGGAAATAGCACTTTGCCCTATTTGCAAAGTGCTTTGAGATCCTCGGAGGCACAAGGCTATGGAAGTATTTTTATTACCAGTATAAGAAGATATATTGATGGAGGCAGTCAATCCACACCATCCAGGAGCACTACATTCATTTTTTAAGCAATACATAGTTTGCTTTCTGTTCAATGCTAAACTTTTTCCGCTGCTCTGTGCCACACAGAATTTATAAATTCAACGACAGATTAATCTTAGCAGTGAGCCATTTGGCATGAAAAAGGGTTTCACAGGGAGCCTGCTTTTTCCTGTAAAGAGCATGCATTTAGGAGTGACTATACGGAGAAAGACCCTGTGCACTTACTCAAGCACAAGTCTCTGCCCTCCGTCATTACTCAGAATTAGAAACCCAGAATGGATTACTCAGATTGTTCCTAAGGTTTGTAGCTTTCTCTGCAGGAGGAGGGTTGGGTAATTGATTTTGACACTAATACCAGCACTATTCATATGCCCTGTAATATAATTCTGCAGCGACACTAAAAAGGCAGCCATCTGAGATCTGAACAAGGAAAGTGCTATATGATTTGCCCTAGACAACCCCAGCTATTTTAACAGCTGTGTTGTATATTAAAAGGGAGAAATCCCAACAGAATTAAAAACAACACATTTGCCTTTGAGGGAAAACAAGAAGCCGTAAACTTTCCTAATAAAACAATCCCTCCCGCTAAGTGCTCGAGGAATGGTTGAAACTGCTGTCCCAAAATGCCTGTCTCTTCTGGAGGGCATCAGCCTGAGAGGGACTGCCAGCAAACTTGGGAATAGTCAGATACTCATCAGAGAGACCCCCCGTGCACCCTCTTCTTGAAAAGGCATTATTTCCTTCTTCGGGATTTTTCTTTCATCAGGAAACCCCCTTCACCTCCCCTCCCCTTGACAGAGCAGAACACAGATTTCTCCCCCCAAAGCTTTTCTGTGAAACATGAATCACCAATTTCGGCCACCTCTCCTCAAAGACTAAATACCAGCACAAGAGTGAGCCTCTCTGGCAGAGGGCAGGTGCCACTAGTGACGTGGCACGAGTCTAATCCTCCAGAAGCCACCGTGGTCGCTGAATGACACCTTCATGCCTGGCAGCCCTGTGGAGCGGCAGGAAGGGATTTCCAAAGGAGGCCTCCAGCAGCCATTCTGCTTCTGTGAATATTTTGTGCTTTCTCAGACTGATGTCTATCCTTTCCTTCATTTTAAGTCCATCTCTACCTGGCCTCCTCACACATGGCCCCAGCAGTGCCAGTGAGGTGCCATCACCCACCAGAAGACACAATGGAGGTGTGTTGGCTGCTGACACCAGCACCACCTCTACCACAGCACGGCCAGGACAAAGACCCACTGCTGCCGGCTCCTGGTGTGACTGATGGGAGCTGGGATAACTGAGGGCAGCCTTCGCACAGCTCTCGCCACGTTTGTCCTCATGCACCCACAGGGAGAGATACTTGATCCATTCTGCCACATTGCCCCCCATGCAGGGGCAATACCACATTTGATAGCTTTTCCTGGCGTGCCATTTATAGTTAAAATAAACAAAGAGATACTCTCACCATCTCTTCTTTTGCAGTGGACTGTGTCATACAGCTAAAGCCTTCTGAATACACGATCTGCTTATGAAATTCAGTGTGAGCCAACTGTCTTGAACATTGGCTTAATACAGTGGCTGCTGTGATCCTTTTCAGTCTCCCAGGGTTTGAGCCAAATTATGTTCTCAATTACACGGAAGTAGCAGCAGTTAACCCAGTGAAGTCATAGGCTCTATGCCACAGCAAAACTTGACCCTTCTATTTTCTTTTATATCATCAGCAGCTTCAAATTACTAAAGAAAGTTTTTTCTGTACACATGCCACTAATAAATATTGGGACTATCCAAACACGCTGTCTGTTGCTGAAGGATCTACAAGTGTTTACAGAATATCAATCTAACGTAAAAGCAGCATAAATAATAATTCAAAACTAATCACTTTTGGGGTCCTCCTGACACAAGGTTTCCCATCATGACATTTCTTAGGAATGGTCTGCTTGGGCCAATCCTACAGGGTTGATTACACATGGAAATCAGTGTTGTACGCTGGGGCGTGCACATGTAGAGCAGTACCTGTCTGTTTGGAGGCCACTGCTGCCCCTTCCAAGCTTAAGAAAGCTTCTGTGGTGGGTCCATACCTGCTTCTGGGAGATGTTATGGGGAGGGAGGAAAGGAAGCTGAGACGACCCCATGCTGACAGAAGTGGTGTTAGGAGGGCACAGAGCTGCTCAGGGCTTCTTCCGTTTTTCTACCTCCTTCCCCAACTCCTGCTTAGAGAAGAGCAATACTGGGCTGCCGAAGGGAGGGAGGAGGGAGCTGTGCTGGCTTTCAGCAAAGAGGATAGAAAGACACACAAGTTCTGCCCACCCACCCCCAAATGTAGGGCTAAAATTGCTAAGAAAGCTGGGTGTTCATAAGGCTTCACCAAACAGTTCTAGCTCATGGCAAAAGTTGCATCACTCAAAAAAATGAGGAGGGAAAAAAAAACGGGGGAAAAAAAAGGAGACAAAAAATCCCAGGAGAGTTGGCAACACTGCAATAGTTATACAGGTTCTGGAATGTACAAAGGCTGAAATCGGAGACTTAGCATCTCTTTTGAACTTCAAAAACAAGTCTCTTCAAATCACTCTGTTAATTGGCTTTAAATTAGAGTTCTAAGTTTAATGAACAAATCTTTTGCGTACGGCATGAAACGGATACTCTTCTAGATTAACTTCCTGATCAACACCATCTGCCATTTCCATATGGCAATGGCAAACCAAAAGCACGAGGAAGAAGCCACTCCTGCCTTACTGGGAAGCGTCAAAGTGCGCCCAGGACTGCCTGGTGCTTGGCAGTGTTTCTCTGTAATGTGATGACTTTGGAATATCACCTCTAACCAGCTCCAGAAGATCCGGGGATATTCCAGGCACCAATCAGCACAACTCTGTCCAGGGAGGTAAAGAAAGGAAGCAAAGTCTGGAAAAATGCTTGATGGGAAGGAGACATGATGGAAGGAGGGATGTTTGCAAAGGTGATTGGTTGGACGTGGAATGAGCAGGGGGTTCCTGAAGATGGAGGAGAGCCCGGAAGACAGAGAAGAAGCTGAAATAAGGGGAGAGAGGAATGACCTTACAGACTAGAATAGGCAAGACCTTACTGAAGAGTATGAGTGAATGGAGGTACAGGCACAAGGCAGGCAATGACAAATCCTATGGAGAGAAAAAAGAGTGGCATGGGAAAGAGTAAGAAAGAGGCTGCAGACAGACCTGGTACCATGGGAGACAGAGAGACGTAGCCCTGCTGGGGTGGGAAAGGGCACGGCATGATGTCTAGCATGGCAGGGACAGGGCAGGGAAGCATGGCACAGAGGGAAGAGAGGCAGAAAACATTCAGGAAACTTGTAGGGAAGCAAAACAGAGAAATGCAAGGGTCTCCGGTGGAAGAAATATGCCCTGCAAACAGCTCCGAGGAATTCAGCCCTCCAGCGTGCTCTATCACCCTTTATAGCTGGAGTACCTAGACACCCGGATACAATCCACTGCTTCAATCCACTGCTTTGTGTAATGCCAGGCATGTGAAGGGAAACAATGTCAGATACACCTCAGAAAGAGTCACAAACACTGTCTCTCCTTACACTGACCACAGTGGCCTTCCACTTAAACAAGGCCAATGGAGTTAGTGGTGGTGATCAGAAATTATCACATTCTTGAAGGTCTTTAAGCATTCAGCTACCTGCTCCAGAACTGGCATTCACCAGCTGGATGCTCCTTGGAGACCTTCCAACAGGGACCAGACACTAACGGGCCCTGGAGAGCAAGGATGCAATGCTGGTGTCTGCACAGGGGCACCCAGCACCCTGGGACCCCTGGTCCTGGGCAGGGCTGACAGATGGGACACAGGACCTGCAGGAGACGTGTGTCCTTCAGGAATGGCAACCAGGCACCAGGCTATCCTAGGACACTCCATGGCACCAGGTGACAACACTGAGGCCACTGAATTGAAATATAAATGGTTTTTCCCTTTCTAAAGCCATATACTTTCTGGGCTGTGGTTATTGGGTAGGAGATGGTATTGAATAAAGGAGCTCACATTTCACCCGTTCTTTGGGTTTAGCCCGCTGTTCATATTTTTCATGAACACTAATGTCACTTTAATGTTGCTGCTTCCTTACAGATAAGACCAATTTATAAAAAATCAGATAAATTTGAATCGTTTCCCCACTTCAAGTATATTTTCAAGTTGCCAACCTTAGAGCCTTGAACAGAAATTATCTTTCAGATGCTGGGTTATAAACAATTACAATACATCATCAAAACATATGAGCAGACATAAAAGCCCAAAGCCAGACACAGATTCGGCATTGGCCCATGCTGAGACATGCAGGCTGGAGTACATGATTTTCCCTCCCCTCTCTCAGAAGTTATCTTTGTTTCTTACTTTGGAAGAACTGAGAAGATGGAGGGGGCTGGAGGGAAGAGCCCTTTGTGGTGGAACAGGAAAACAAAGTCATGCTTGTACTTTTACAAAGCCAATTCTACGTGTCTTATCATGAGAAAATTTTTACTATGCGAATTCCAACATGCGAAAAACCGTCAAAGAAGATAATCAAGACACTCCTGCATTCAGACTCTGTGTTAACATGCTGCAAAAATATGGGAGGATGCCACCAGGTAAACAAAAATTGCTCAAAAGTGATGCGTCACCATTATAACTGGTCCATGAATCTTCACTTGGTTTTTGTTTATTTGTTTGTTTTTGTTGTAAGGGAGAGAGAACTTTGGCAAAAGAGTTGTCTAAGTTTGTTTTTTTGATGTAAATCCAAAGAAGTTTTCAATTTCCTGTTATAGAATTTTATGTTTTTTTTCCCAAAAAGGCAAAAAAAAAAAAGGACAAATATTACCTATATGTGTGCACATTTATCTAATGAAAAAGTATTGCTTTCATTTTAGGAAGCGTTTGCATACCAGAATAGAAAAAGAAAAGAAAAAAATCCCAAAAAGGCAAAAAAAAAAAAGGACAAATATTACCTATATGTGTGCACATTTATCTAATGAAAAAGTATTGCTTTCATTTTAGGAAGCGTTTGCATACCAGAATAGAAAAAGAAAAAAGAAAAAAAAAGAAAAAAAAAAAACCCTTCATCAAGTCTTCGTGCTCCAACAAGAGCAGAAACTGTTAATAACTAACATGTCAGATAAAACATCTGTGGTGCTTGGCAGATATACCAGGGTGGGTAACAGCTAAACACAGACTGTATTAAGACCAGGGTGGAGAACCAGCAGTTAAACTGTTTACAACAAAATTAGACTCCAAAACAGTAATAATTAACCTATTGACTTTTCAGCAGGTTTACGAGTAAAAGATACCAAGAAAGTAAATTGCACATACAACAAGTGGAGCCGAAACTGATTCTGAACAGAGATGTTCACGCAGGTTCCACGGAGCAGGTGAGAGTCAATGCAGGAGATTTGGCTAGGAGGAAAAGAGTTGCCTTGAAATCAGACAGATTTGAGAAGGCTTTTGAGAAGGTGGAAGCAAATGTTTTCTTGGCTGGTGGTGACTGAAGAAGAATCCTCTCAGGGTTTCACTTCCGTGCTGCAGTAGTTTGGGCACCTTCAACTCTCATGAATGAAACCCCAAATACAAACCACATGCAGTGAAGTTTAATGGGTTTGCTTTATGTAGGGGTGGGATGAGTAATATTGTCTTGTAGTGACTAGTCCATCCAGATGACAATGAACAGGCTCCAAAGCTTGGATAAGAAAACCCTCATTTGGCTCAAGGAAGGGAAACCTTTATTTTGAGCAATGAAAGATGAAGGACCGCATCCTTGCAAAAATCCCTATAGCAACTGGGTTCTTTCAGAACATGTTTCGTTACAAAATTTTGGTTTATTTTTAAACATTCCAGTTCACTTCATCAGCCTATTGAATCCTCCCTCCGGAGGCACACGTGTAAGTATGTAGAAGAGAGAAGCCTGGGAAGGAAACAAGAATGTAATTAAAAACAAAAACGCAACACTTCAATTGGCTCATTTTCCTCTGCTGAACACATACACCACACAAGCTGCTATCCATACTGGGTAGAAACACATATTGTCTTTATAAGACTACAGTTGCCAGCTGAAGGCAGGATGCAGACCACATAAAATGGTTGGCAGTTCATAGACTGGAGAATGGAGAAAAATTCATCCAGATGGGAATGGGAGAAGAGTTTCTGACAGGACCATAGAGTATTCGGGGTTGGAAGGGACCTATGGAGGTCATCTAGTCCAGCCTCATGCTCACAAGTAACAGAGCATTTGCAAATCCCAGAACTGTTGAAATATCTGACAGTCGATGCAGTAGGAGAGGACAGAGCGATATGGGACGTACCCATGAACTGCAACGCAGCCTAGTCTGCAAGGACACAAGCACACCGGTGAAGAAAGATTCAAGAACGACCAAGAATCCTTGCAAGGTACTTTATATGAGGGAGAATGAAATTAATACTCTGAACAGTGCTCATTTCTGCAAGCTGCAACTCAAGTTACAGGGCTATATATGATTCCAAAAATTAACGGTTAAGTAAGCGGAGAAAGGCAGAGCCCCTCCGTTTTCAGCAGTGCAGGTCCATCTTCTACAGAGAAAAGAGACTGTACAACGTGGCTGGCTGTCATTTCAGTGGAAGGGAATAAGTCTTTCAGGAGACAGGCTAAAGTATTCAGGAGGGTATTAAGCTAATGACAAAAGACAAGGGTGAAAATGAGCACTCATTTAGCCAGAAATCAAGATGTCAAGATTAAAATTAATCAAGGTACCAAGGGACTCAAAGAGAAGAGACTCCTTAATTGTGTAGATTCTAACGTTGCAAACCTGAGTAATAAACAAGAAGTGGAATAGCTCATTTAATACACAAATTAGTCCTGACCGGTATTACTCAATGTGGTGGAAACATTCATATGATTGGAGAGCTACAATCATTTTGAGTATCAGTGACTGGAAACAAATACAAAGTCATGAAGTTTGTCAGTGACAAATGACTGCAGGCATGGTAAATAAAGATGATTGCTTTGTACCAGTGACCTGCTCTCTATCCTTAGATGGGCTAGATATAAAGATTATATATTTCAAAGCAACCACATACAAGGCCACACATCTGGAAAACAATTGATTAAAATGAAGACTGTGTTTTGAGAAACACTGACTGAAGATGACTTGAAGTTTATGGTGGGCAAACAGTGGCTGACAAGCTCTATGGAGGTTTCCCGTACCCAAACAACTAACGAAAAATGTGTTTGTCTACGCAGAATTTGGGAGGTTATAATGCCTCTGTCTAACCCTGAATTGACTGTTATTGGAACATTACACCCAGCTCTGGTGTCCACAGTTCAAGCAGAAAGATGAAAATTGCAAAGGCTCCAGTGCTATCCATGAGAAAAACAAAAGAGAGCTTGAGAGCGCAGCGTTTGCAGGATGACTTGATCAGTAATATTAATACACATATAATCAATAAAAATTTTTAACAGATGCTCTTTGACCCAGAGGTAAGGGACATTACAAGAACCTATTGCTAAACCAATTACAGTTACCTAATACCAACTGCAAAGTCTGAGTAGTAAGTTAAACTAGAGAAATTCAGATTAGAAACAAGGCTCCCAGTTTCAGCAGAGAAGAGCACTGGATTGGGGCTGGTGATAGACTCTCTAGCACTGCAGAGATGACATTTTGTTCAGATATTTTTCCAGAAGATCTGCTGTAATCTAAGACTCATCACTGGACGTGGACGGGTTTAAGTACAGGAAAGTCCTCTGTTGGTGTTATAAAGTCAGGCTAGATCAGCACCTTGATCCTCTGTGATCTTATGCACCTATGTATTGGTATAAGTGGTTGATTTGCCATACCTTCACAGATCTGCATTTAAATATCTGCATTTATAATGACTGAATCTTACCATGCCTGCCTCTGCTGATAAGCGAAACTAACTGCTACCTTTCAACTTCTCTATTTTTTTCCTTTTGTGATAAGGACTTAGTAAACTCAAGTAAATAAACATCTCCCAGAACACTGATAAACTCTAAGGTGTTTATGTCCTGCCAATGGCAATGTTGCCGAGTGCACATTCCTTTACTATGCAGTTATGTCTACCATGCTACAAGTATTTTGATTACTGAGACAGATATAAAACCATTCACCAACAGAATATCATGCAATTTTTGCTTGGTAGCCTACAAGAACTGACCTTGTTTCTTGGTCTGGCAAGTACCTGCCAGCATCAAAAAGGAAAAAAATAGCATTATAATTTCTTTCAACTTCTCTATTTTTTTCCTTTTGT
Source organism: Aptenodytes forsteri (assembly GCF_000699145.1). Lineage (NCBI taxonomy): Eukaryota > Metazoa > Chordata > Aves > Sphenisciformes > Spheniscidae > Aptenodytes > Aptenodytes forsteri. The sequence goes on along the minus strand of NW_008794888.1, from coordinate 8,651,488 downwards.
GATAAGGACTTAGTAAGACTCAAGTAATAAACATCTCCCAGAACACTGATAAACTCTAAGGTGTTTATGTCCTGCCAATGGCAATGTTGCCGAGTGCACATTCCTTTACTATGCAGTTATGTCTACCATGCTACAAGTATTTTGATTACTGAGACAGATATAAAACCATTCACCAACAGAATATCATGCAATTTTTGCTTGGTAGCCTACAAGAACTGACCTGGTTTCTTGGTCTGGCAAGTACCTGCCAGCATCAAAAAGGAAAAAAATAGCATTATAATTTATTTCATTCTCTTGTTATAAAAGCTAAGGGAAAAACCTCCCTTCTCAAACCCAGCAGTGGTATCTCCACAGCCTATGGAAGACTGGAAGTGTGGGGAGGTCTGATCCTCTGCCACCCTGCATTATCTGTTTCACACACAAAACAAGCCAGGCTGACATGCCAGCACATCTCACATCCACAAAACTCACTGGAACAAAACCTAGGCTAGCAGTAAACTTTTAGCAAATGTCGGCAGGTTGCTATGGCTCAGAGGAACGGTTTAGGAACCACTTTGTGTGCATGCAACTGGGCAGTCGAAGCAAGTCAAGCAAAATAACTGTGTTTGGTGGTAACCAGGCCAGGGGTTGAGCATTCGAAACTGCATTCACGCTTGTTGGGTCCCCATGGCCATTCAGAGGCTATACCAGACTTTGGGGTGTAGTGACTGCTGTAGCCACTAGACAACACACAAAAAAAAGATGTATTTTTTTTTACTATTTCGTTACATAAGACTCAAATCATTAAGGCTAGCTTGAGAAGGCTCTGTAAGTACTTCCTCCTTGCTTGCCTTTGTTCCTTGGTATTATCTGATTTAAGACAAAATGCAAAGGATTAATATAAATTCTTCAGGGCAGAACCCTTTTATAGGAGCGTGTGTGTATACGCACACACATATAGCTTTTTAATACTGCTAGTAATAGTTATTACTTATTTACCTTGTAGTTACTGTACATTATTTCTGTTGCATATTAATGTATATAATAATTATATCCTATCTCCGTATCTTTTTTCTGCACACAAGCTTGTTGAGTTCTTCCTAGAGAAAACAGTCAAAACAAGATAAGTACTTTACCTCCCATCTACAACTCCCTCCCTGCTCCTGAAGTTTCATCTGCTCTTCTCCTCTAATCACCTCACTTCTCCCCAACCACCTTCTAAAACATGTCACAGCCCCTTTTCTTGCTCTCCTTGCCCTTTCTCTCTTTTTTCCCTGCTCTTTTTCCTCACAAACCCAGTCTGCTTTGGTCTGCCTCTCTCTATAAACAAAATCCCACTTGTGCCTGTAACCCTCATTCCATCTTCCTCCTCATTCACAGCTAAGCTGTATCCACTCCTCAGTACCCAGTTGCCTCTGGGATTTCTCTCCACTAAATCTTTCCTACATTTTACTCACAGATAGACCTAGTTCAGACCTGATTCCCTCCAACCACATCGAAACCTCAGCCTGCCTCTCAAATACCTTCTCACAACAGTCTGGCCATGGTTAGAAGCTGGCAAAGGATGTCAAATGCTGCAGAGGTGGAGAGCATCTTGTTTGTGGTGGTCCTCAGGTTCCTCCAACCTCACTGTAAGATTTTGCCTCTAGGCCACCACTGACTCCTGCTTCTTCCGTCCACACAATGTCTTGGAAGAGTTTGGTGCTTCCTTGAGCCTCCTGCCACTCACCTACACATATGAACTCAAAACACCAGCCTCTAAGCCATTCATTTTCATTTATAGCTAGTTCCTTTACATCGGCTGTAATGAGTACAAAGCTGATTTCACAGCCATTCAGAATGTGGGAGCAAAGAGCATTTTCCTAGCTTGTCACTTTGTTCCTGTCACTTTGCTTTACATCCTTTGATGGCATGCTCTTTTGTTTTGCCTCAACCATTGTCTCCCCTTTCAAAGCCCTTCAAAGCCTACCACACTATGCTTTCAATCTCATTGGCTTCAGGGAGACTTCAGCAAATGCATATGCACTTTTTCCAATCAAGGCCTAAATATGTGTTCTTTGAGTCAGTTTGGTCATACAGACCAGAGATATCCGTCCACTCCCAGTCTCATTCATAACTAGTTTTCACCAATGAAACTATGGACTTGGAGTATCTTCTGTTCTACTACAGGTCTCTGAGATGAGAATCAGATCCCCCTGGAAAATCGGGAACCAGTGAATGTATCTGTTAGGATCCATTGTTCCGATTTTAGGAGAAAAGCTAGAATTCTTCAGTTAACTGTCTTTGCACTGTATTTTTCCTCAAATGAGGGAATAATCATTTACATAACTCATTTATCATAACTCACTTGTCCCTCACTAAAAGAGCGAGCATATTTCTTGTATCCACATGCTCTCTGCATCACACACAGTGTCAGGGAACCTCGACATTCAAAATTATACACTAGAAATACTGAAACACCTCTTCAAGTATTCATCCTAACTGCTGTCATAACCTAGCACTTGACTGAAAAGCAAGTTAGGTTTTTCTCTACTGAAGAAATTAAACGTATGTTATCTCCCATCTCTTCAGTCACTCATTTGAGCCCAAAGTTTCATAGAATTGAAGGCACAGGGAAGAGGGACATGTCACCAACTACAGATGTCCACACAATTTTTTGTCTTTAAACCATGCCCACAGCTACCCAACGTTTGGTAACACTTTGTCCCCTTGGGTTTTTCCCAGCCTTTCATGCATTACAAGTGAGACAACTCAACACACTTTGTATTTTGGAGCCAGTATTTCCATTGCAAACTCAGATTTGCACAGATTTATTGCTAACTTATAAAATGTTTATTAGAAAAACAGTTAGAGAAAACGTACCTTTTGAGAACAAAAATTGTTGGCCATCCCCAAATCATTAGCGGTGTACTGAGAATACATTAGATGTTTTCCTTTAGCACCCTTGTAACTGAAGATCAGTCTTTGTTTATGTGAATACATCCAGGCAAATGCCTTCAGAGGAATGGACCTGAAGCATGCACAGGGTTGGCTTTTCATCACTGCACCCCACTGAGATTTTCAGAGCAGAGGACTGGTAGCTGTGAACATTCATTTATGTTTAAGCCTTCCCTTTTGCAGGCCAGTGCAATGATATAAAACAGACCCAAAGCCACGTGGCTCCTGCCCTGTCTTTTGGTTGAGACCTGGACACGACCACTCATAGCCTGCGTCTTGAAGAAAACTCTTCCAGCTTTTACCAGACCTGTGGCCTTTCGGGTTACAGCCCCTACAGCTACACAACTGCACTGGCAGCTAAAGGCGTATTTCAGGACCGTGAGAATCAGCAATCAAAGGAACAAACCGTCAGTAACTCCAGCACCATATGCAAATTACAGTGCGTGCGAGACCTCAAAGCAAACAACATCATGTGTAAATAACTTCAGGGAAAACACACAGAGGAAGAGGTCTATTTGTTAGAGGAATAAACTATTCCTGTCTCATCAGGTGCAACGGAGCAGCCCTCAGCTCCCAGGACAGGCCCACTCGGGAGAAAGGGGGCTGCACGCACTGTTGTCCCCACCCCGCTGTGCTACCGAGACACTCGTGTCTTTGCCAAGAATCGTGACTGTATTACTGATAAGCACAAAAATCTCTATATAATTAATTGCAGTACCTGCTTAGGAGGAGAGCAGAATAAGCTACAACCTACTGAGAGAAGCGATAAAATAAAGGCACAAAATGTTTCCATTACTTCTAAAAAACCCAAGATGCAGTTTCCTGAAGTACCTAACCCTGCCACTGTGCAACAGAGCACAAGAAACCAGACACCAAAACAGGACTAATTATTGCCCAGTCTGTTTTGCTATTGTCAAAGTTGAGGGGAAAATAAAGTGAAGTAACAATGAAAAGGTTTTTTTTTTTAAATGCAATTTTGCTTCCATGACAGTACATGAAGATAGACAGATGACCAGTCAGACAACCTTTCATTCAAATCCATCTTAACACAGAGTGAAATGCTTCTGGAGGTACTTTTTTGCTATATATTCACTATAAAAGGAACCAAAATGACTAGCTTCAAGAAGACACCGAAATTTATGTGAGGTGACTAGTATATGACAGTCCCATATATCCAACAAGAGAGTTTCACTATACACCCATTTAACACATTTAATCAAACTTCCTTTGGCTGAGACATTCTGATTGCCCTGTTGATCAGCTCTCTAGATCCACAACATCTTAACCTCCTCTGATCACAGCAGCACACAGCACGATCGCTTTCCATGCCGTCCTTGAAAAATTTCCCTGTTGTGCCTTCCTGGAAGGGGGTTGCACCATCCAACTAATTCTGCTCTGCAATACCAGTACTAATCCCCAACATCCTTAATAAAAGTAAATACACACTTTTCCAGAGCTCTGTTCTCAGAGCAGCTTAACTTTGCACTGGTACGTGATAGTGACAACCAGAAAGGTGCAGAGGTTTCTAAAGAATTACTCTATGCTAGCAGAGGAAATATGCACAACCAGGTACTTGCAGTCACTTTTCTTATCTAGTTTTGACTTTTATGGGTCTTGGGGCCTCTGAGGAATCAAAAAGTCTTACCTGTCCTTCCCTCCCACATTTATTTCTCTGACCCACAAAATCCCTCTGCTGTAGCTTCCAGCTTTAACTTTCACCTTAGACAGGACCCTCATTGAGAAAAAAAAATGCCCTCTAACTCTCCAGTCCTTCCCAAAGCTTCCTGATGTGCCAGTAAATCCCCAGGACTGATGCATCTCACCTTCCATAGCCAGCTCCTTTGTTCTGCGGAGGAAGCATCACCGATGTGCACTCCGACAGGAGAGGCTGGAAAAATTCTCCTCACAGCTGTCCCGAGAAGTTTCCATCTGTTTGGTGAACATCTGAAGTTCGGAGGTTGCCGATGCGCCTCTCCACAAACACCAAGTCATGCCATGGTGCAGCGATTATGTATCCCTGCACAGACAGACTCCCCAAATTGTCACAGCACTGCCTAAGGACTGTCACGCCGCAACAGACAAATGGTCCCGCTCATCCAACACCCTGTCTGACAGCAACCAGTGATGGATTCTTCAGACTAAAATACGAAAAGGTCATTTTCTTTGCCTAGTATTAGAGCAACGTAGCAGAGGGCAAGGAATTTTGCAAGCTGGGGCAGCAGATGATCTCTTTGTGCTATGCAAGGTGAAGTGAGAAACTGGGGAGGAATCTCTGTCATAAGGTGTGAGCTTGTTTGTTCGTAGGCAGAAAGTACTCAGAGATCCTCAGATCAAAGATGATACAGAAGCACAAATTATTATCATTAGGGCTTCTCTAGATTTGAACGCTGTAACCAGAAACACTATTACCTTTTCATAGAAACATCTCAATCTTTCTTGCAACTTGCAGAGCTACATGCTATTTTACTAAATGCACCATAAACATACTTTCACTTCTCAAGTTAATCACAATTGCCTTACAGGAGATTAACACCATAAAGCACTTTCACAGCTGACGTGTCTTTAAAAAAATTCCCAGAGTTAAACTTGTATAAATAATGTAAGTGACATGGAATATAATTATTAAATGTTGTCATTTTGGAAGAAAATTAATTAGCAATAGCTGTAGCTGTCTTGTGTCTATTTAAGCAGTGTGCATCTCAATTAAAATTTAATTGCAACAGATTCAGTCACAGCAGGGAAAAGTGATGGAAATGAAAAGCAGCCTGATCCTACATTGCCATCTACAAGAGAAGGCATGGTAGAAACTGGGGGGGAAGGGGAGGAGAGAGGCAGGAAGGTAAGAAAGCAAATTCACAGAACCATGCTGCTGCACAGTCAGGGTGCTCAGCTCCAGTGGGTGCTGTTTGTTCACAAAGCAGCTGACTGGTATCAGACACCAGCACAAACAGAAGTAAAACCAGCTGCTGTTGGAAGAGCTATTGCTTCACATCACAGCAGATGTGCTCACATACCCACTGTGGTATGAGGGACAGCATCATTCTCCATGTTACTGCGCCCTTTGCTTTCACCATCTCCTTGAAGTCATCCTGGAGAACCCCTAAAACCCTGAACAGGACTCAGAGGAGCCTTCCTTAAGGAAGAACCAGAAAGATCTTGAAGACAAAGTCCTTCTGAAGCTCTGAGTCACTAGGGGTACAAAGATTTGTTTTGAAAAGGAATAACCCCCTCCAGGTGACTTTGATAAGCAGTTGGGGTCCTATATGGCTTTGGATATCTTCTCTAACAGAGGCAAAGCATGACTCGGGTATTGCCATCATTCACATGTGGGGCATTTTGGATGTCCATGACAAGATGTTTTAAAGAAATTATACAGCCAGGAGGAGTTAAGCACCCAGCCCATCTCTGCACATACGAGGTGTTCCAGAGTGTCCCTAAGTAGTCCAGCAGCCAATTCACTACACTCTTTTGAAAATACTGACCTATGTCTTAACCAAAGTATTGAAAACAGAGCTTTTTCTCCATCATTCATTTCTCAAGGTTCAAGTTATCTACAACCTGCTTACTTGAATGAATAATTCACATCTCAGACAAAAAGGAAGAAAAAAAAAATTCAAGTATTGCTGTAGGTGTGTAGGGTGCAAATTATATTGGGGGGGGGGGAAGGTGCAGAAACCCAAGTTCATTTATGACAAGTAAATAAAACAGGAACCAAAAATGAAATGTTCTGGCCTTAAAACTTGGGCTAATTAGAAAATACTTGCTGAATATAACATCATTGAACTACATATATATTCTTGAAATACTTCTGTTAGGACTTATTCAGCTTCCAAATGAGACGAATATATTCCCTCCAAATTCCCAGGGCACATTCTCTGTCAACCTGAAAATCAAGTTATATTGTTTCTGACTGACATCATAATTATAATGTAAATTTACAGTACTTGATCATTTTGTTGATGATGCTAAAGAAATAACAGAATCCAGCTCATCCTCCTACCAGTATGCAACTCTGCCCAGTCACAAAAAATGTTGCTTTCTGCTGTCAAAAACAGGGGTAGCAATCTGAAATGGTATGGTTGTATTAAGTATAGAGACAGTGATGATGGTAACAATAGCAGTCATAATAACAGTACTGTCAGTCTTATAATGCTACTAAGGTATAGGTATGATATAGCCACAGTGCAATAAAGATTTCATAAAAATTTTATAAACCTGATCTGGTTTTAGCTTAAAATACAATTTTGGCTTACATACAATCTAACTGCTGTTTTGTTATCAAAGGCTTAGATTAGAAGTGAAAATAAGCATGCACACATCATCTAGCACGAGAGCTTGCAGTTATAACTCTGATGGAGCCAAACCCTTCCTGGTAGTGGCAGATGGTATAACACAGCTTGGGAAGTTCAGGCTGGACATTCAGAAAAGCTTCTTCTCTAGGAGGGCCATGCAGTGCTGGAACAGGCCACCACAAGAGGCTGTGGCACCTCCATCCTTGGAGGTTTTCAAGACTCTACTAGACAAGCCACGGCCAACTTGACCTGGTGTTGATGACAGTCCCCACTGGGGCTGGAGGCTGGACTAGGCCCCCCCTCCCCAGGTCTCTGCCCCCCAAAATTTCTAGGATTCTGTGATTCTACACAAGTGGAGTTGAGAAATCTCAACGCTCTGGAAGATCATCCAGTTAGCTAAGGACCCACTGCTGCTGCTTGAAATGTTCAGCATCAACCAATTTCAGATTGCCTATTCCAAAGGTCACTGTCACCAAACTACAGGGAAGCTGCCAGGTTTACCACTGTGTCTTTTTGCTAAAAACAATCTCAGCTACACATGAAGTAATGTGAGAGAACGTGCATCAAAGGTGCAACTGATGATGAACAAGCTGAAACATGAATACAAAATATTACTTCCTTCTTTAAAAACAAAACAAAATAAAACAAAACCCAAAACATTTCACTGGAGAAATATTTAACTTTCAAACAAGATGATCAGAAACTTCTTTCCTTCTGCAAACAATCCAAATCTGGAAAAAAATCCCAGCCTAATTTACAAAAGTCTGCAATTTTTTTTTAAAGGTTATCAGATGTTTTCTATCTCAGCATAACTAAAGCCCAAAGAAGAGACAGCCTGTTCACTGAAACGTACCCTGATCTCACAGATCTAACGCATAAAGCACGTGCCTCTCTGTGTACAGCACTTGTATACAATTTATATGTAAGCTTCCTGAATGTTTTCAAACACACTGAATAACAGGGTGTAATTTTTTAAATATCTGTTCAGTTTTCTGCATATTAATATATAATTACGTGCAGGTTTTCCTCTGTCTACTTTTGTCTGCTGCTAACTGGGACTTGAGGCAATTCTTGTTTCAAATGTTTTTCAGCTCACTGTAAAGCTAAACGCATATAAACTTCAGATCCTGAATCAGACTGCTGAGCACACCTTTCATCACATTGCATTATTTGGTCTTCATTTAGCTGTCACAAAACAATTTCCTTTCGTCTACAGATTAATTACAGCCTGGTGAGGTTTCAGCACAAATACCTTCGCCCATTGGAGCCTCTGCAAAGACACAGTGATTCATGCAGTATCTATGCCTCTGGAAGGGAAAATAAAGCTGAGGCAGAACATGCAAGCTGTGAGTGGATCCGATATCAAAAGAGCTGGAGCCTCCAGTGAACACCCAGCCATACCAACACAAATAAGTTTCTGCACGACTTCTGGAAGAGCCACAGCTAAACATGAACCACCGTTTTAGTTCGGCGCTAAGCTAATTTAGCTACACCATTCATTCATCTAGGACTAAAGATGACAAGGCAGGAAGCGTCACTCAGTAATGAATTATATGTGACACAAAAAAGCCACAGGTGTGGTTTGAGAGACTATGAGTGCAGCCGCTGCAGCCCTGGATTCCAGTTAATTGCTGTAAGTAACTATGGAAAATGGACAGTGGGAAACTCCGCAGAAACGCAGAGAGCAAAGCAGTCCAGGAACACATTCCCACTTGTTCAAAGCAGCGAGATACACCATTTAAACATGTGTCAACTGTATCTGATGACGACCATGTCAGTATATTAGGTCTGGATGGTTAAATACAAAGGGCTCGATTCTTCGTGGTGCCAGAGCCGTGCTGTCAGCGAGCTGGCCGCCGCTGCCTGCCTCGCAGCTGCCTGCCGGCCACAGGCAGAGCTTTCACTCCCACCGCTCGCGGCTCACACACTGACACAGTCTGGCAGCGCGGCGCGGAGCAGCCCCTGCCTTTCCCCCGCTCCCATGGGCGCCGACATCTGCAGAGTCTCCTCTGCTGGCCTGGGATGGAGGGGGTTGCCCTGAAGCATGGTCAACCCTCTGCTTTCTGCCACTTTCTTATTTGGGGCACGCTGGAAAGGTCCTCTCCTTCTAAAGCAATGGGGATTGGAGAAAGGGAAACAAATACGAGGGGTTTTACATATTAAAAACCCAGGTACATATGCTACATAAGCCAGAGCTTCTAATACCTAAAATGCAACAGAGCAGGTCCCGACTTCTGATCGGGTCTGGACACAACCCTTCTGTGGCCTTGACAAAGTAACCTCCCTGCCATGAACTCCCGAGAAAACCATCCCGACTGTCCTCTCCTGCCAACTTCTTCCCATTGCGCAAGCAGAGCTGTTTTACCAGCTGCTATGGGTGTGCATAAGGCCGCTTGTGTGGCCTGTTTAGGAAATAAGGGCTAAGCGAGAGATCACAGATCCAGCTGAACTCATCCTTACAATCACCGAGAGCTAAATATATCAGTGAGGTTGATGTTTGCTCACCTTTTCTCTTTAAGAGCAAAATATCCTTACTCTGGCAGCAAGTCAGCTCAGCCTCCATTCCTACCACATGGGAAACCTCTCGAAGTGCTGACTTCAGGACAAAAATTTCTCTGCAAGAGCCCTCAAAATGAATGCATCCTTACCCCACACTCTGACATGTCTAGCTATTCTCTAAAGGACAGTATGTTAGATCCCCTGAAAAACGTCATATGCATCTGATCAGACATACAGAGCACAGAGATCTCAAGACCAATGTTTGCCGCTTCCTCGGTGATATTTGGTGTATTCTTTTTTTCACCCTTCGGTGGAGAGGAGCTTTGTTCTTTGGTGTCAACCTCTTTTCCCCCCCAAGAGAGGTCCATCTCCTGCGTGGGGACCCTGTGGCTCTCAGGCAGATACCCAGTGAGCTCCACCCAGCCACCAGGGACAGTCCCAGCACTATTCTGGCCTCAAAACCATGCAGAACAGCTAGTCCTTTCCAGTGTGATGTCCTTGCCAACAATAATCAACTGGTGTTTTGGAGAAATCACCAAAAGAGAGGTTTTTTTGTCTGGCTTTAAATATTTGCAGCCCTCTTCAGTAACAAAGGACACAAAGACAGGGGGAAAAAAAGTCCCACTTCTTTAGTTGTTTTTGCTGAATTTGGAAAGGTTCCTGGATCAAAGCTCAATAAGCTGCCAGTTTATGGAAGGCACATTAGCAATGCTTAGTGAGGAAAAATTAGTGAACCGTGTAAGAAAGACAACTGACCCAATCCAGAGGATGTAATCAATGAACAAACTTCAGGAAGAACAATTCACCAGGAGGAAGCGTGCTGAGAGCCTTCAGACAATTCAATGGGAGCCACCCCGAACTCAAACCAAAGGCAGGTCACAGCGTGCAAAAGCACCAACAAGAGGAGATATATTTTAATTCATTAGATTGTATTTTACAAGAAATGGAGCCTCTAGGGAAGCCATTATTCTCATATAGATGTACTCCTGTGAAACAGAAGAAAAAATACCTAGACTCCCTGATGCGAGAGGTCAAACAATTACAATTTCCTTAATTTCATATCCAGTTGGGAAATTAAACAACAGAACTATGAAAGCTTTACACTTCATTTTGAGGAAAGTGGCAATTTAAATTAATTTTTTTAATGTTATAAGAATTGATGAGTGAGTAGAGGAGGGGGCTTTTCCCCAGTGACCGTCCCCACCACCCTTTTTAAACAATCTTGCTCATTCAATGGAAAAAAAAATAAATAAATCAGGGGAACACGACATCTTTCATGAAAGACTGATTCCTTCGCAGACAAAGCACTGAGTGTTGCTTCGCATGAAGCTGTTTTATTTCATTAATAGTCTTCTCTGCACAACTCAACAAGCTTTGTCCACAAAGTACTTCTCAGAGTTGGGGGTTTTAGTCTTTGGAAAGCAGCAGCATCCTTTCCTGATGCTACAACATACAGGAACAACATATAGGAATGACATGGGAAACAGAAGACCTGTGGTCCATCTAGCCTTGGGCTACGTCTCTTCAGGGCAACGTCTCTTCAGGGCAGCTCCCGTTAATCTCAGTGGAAAGACTTTGCCTCCTCCATAACCCCATGAGCTGAACCATGGTCATGCTTTTCTGGTTCCTACAACGTTGGAAAAATGTTCAAGGGTTTAATTTGTAAAGAACTTGCTCAAGGTCCTGCCCTTAGACACGGCTCCTTCTAAGTCTGGAGCAAGGTAGGTTCCCGTAACACAGGATTGACGTGGAAGAGAGAGATCTGGAGGGTAGACCAAGAAGCCTACGTGGTTTCTGCACTGGCTGCAGTCACAGCATTCCCATAGAGCACTCTCATCAGAAAGAGGTTGCAGTTTGGAGTCACATGCTCCTCTCTCAGCGCTACCCAGCACAGGATATATACAAAACTTGGTGGCAGCAGCCAGACAGAAAAAGCTACAGCCAGGAAGAACATGTGATTAATAGAAAAAAAAAGCTAATGTTTGACACAGAGCAAAGAGGCTCAGGATACTGGACTGCAGGACAAAACAAAAACAGAAAAAAAGCATTAGCACTTGCACAGAGACAGTGAAAACAAAAATAGAGTCTGCACATACAGGTGGCCATAGGGGATAAAGATGAGAAAATGAATTGAAAACCTTTTTTAGTGTTTCACTGGGGAAAAATATGAATAAGAGGGGTTTTTTGGCCAGAATTAACCCATCTGCTAGTAGGGTTCAATGGGTATTGTTATCTTGAGGCTTGAGAGATTATTTTTTAAAACTCTACGCCTAAAACCAGCAAGGCAATAGAACTTACATTACAGAGCTGCAAACTTTGGCACCCACATGTGACTTTGCAGACATTAAAGATTTTCTAATTAAAGATGAGACCATTTGCAAGACAGATGATTCCAGTTTACTGGCAAGCCCGTTGGGAGACATGACTGAACCACAGCTAAAAGCATGCAGGGAGCAGCTTGCAAGCAGGCTAGACCAGGATGGTCAGTCTGTGTCTCTGGATGCTAGTACAAATGGCAGGGAGAAAAATCACCGAGTTGTAAGCACTGAAGACCAGAGTAGTTTGTGTCCTGACGCTGTAAGCAACTGAAGAAAAGACAGCTGTACCTACAGTTACAGGGACATAGAAATGTCCAGTCGGAAGAGGAAAAAACATCAGCCTGACATTTGCAGGCTGCAAAACTCTTGGTGTGCATCTGCTCGGACCAGCCCCTGGGGACCAGCTCTCCTCCTGGAGCTGCTCGATGAGTGGTTCAGCTCCAGCTGCAGCATACTCCCAGTCACTGATAAGCAGCAGTATCCCACTGCAAAAGCAAGACTTAAGTGCGGATGATGTAAAGTGAAACCACTGCAAAGCCAACTGATTAAAAAAATAAAATAAAATAAAAAGCCTAAGAGACAGTATTATTTAGGCTGTGTACTAGCTGACATACAGGATTACCTCCAGTGGCCTGGGAGGTCAATCAATGGGGTTTTTTTGCTGTACTCTCCTGCACACATTATCTTCAAATTTATGCCCCACCGGCCATCACAAATGCAGCCTGCCCCAGCAACCAAGGAGGCAGCTTACACCAAACTGAGCCTGGGATGCTGTGATCCCATCTTCCCTCCCATTCTCTTGCACTCACATTAATGCAATTACAGCATCAATCAGTTCAGAGAACTGATCCAGCCAAAAACCTGATTCTGGGAAGAAGGGGAGGGATATCCATTTTCAGCATCTGAATGTGTATATTGTGTGACCACATGAGTGCCAGAAGGGTAAAGATGGAAACAGGACTGTAACAGCTGGATCAGTTTAAGTTGCCTTTGACCAACACCTTGCAGAGGAAAAATCCTAAATACGTCCTCTCACACGAGCGGCAGAGACTGGGGAATCCTGGTGCAAGCGGACAGGCCAGAAAAGCCCATGAATGCGCCTCCACAAGGCGCCTGAAACAACCTTTCAGCCTCTCAAAGGTTGGCATTTGCTTTGGGGGACTCGTGATGGTTTCCAGACAGGGCATGTAGGTCCTGAGTCCCCTCCTGACAGAGTCCCTGAGAAACTGCCATTGACCAAGAGCATCCCCAAGTGCAGCAAGTCCGAAAGTCCTCTGCCTCCCAGGAGATGCCACCAGGCAGTAGCTGGAGAACAGCACAGTCAGCAGAAGGTGTGCAAAGCTCTAACTACTCTGCATTAACCTCTCCTCATGAGCTTTATTATAACTATTTTTAAAACACTAACCACTGGTTTTAACAAACCGGGTCGTGAGACTTTCACACAAGGAATTCACGGGGCCAGTAAGGCACTCCGCCTCGATAGATGCTCCTTTGGGGACCTTCTCCCCCTTGGCCCAACAGCCCACTCTCTTCATTTCAGGCTGTAGTGCTGGAAGCTCTCAAAGAAACTTCTGTGCCTTGAGCAGCACAAAATTTAAATTTTTTCTTTAAAGTTCCCTAATCTGAAAGATTACAGCTTCTGGCAGGGGCAGTTGAGGTTCTGCGTTGTTTTTTTCACCCCAATGATAGAAATCCATGTCCTAAATATGCCATGTCACACAAGCAGCAAAGTCTAATGACTAAACTACTAAATATCTAACTCTTTCCTTAGTCACTTTAAACTACCGTCTCCCTCCAACTAGGGTCACCATGACACATGGATGTGATGGCCCTGCAGGTTGAGCCTCACCATTTTTACCCCTGACCAGACCCTGTACCAACAAATAAGTTTTACAGAGCTTTGTTTCGTCACCTGTGAAATGAGGAAATCTGTGCTTACTCATCTTTGTTAATATTCTTCTGTTTGTGTTTTGTAAATGGTCTTAAAGAACATTTATCCCACTAAGGAGCACTGTGCAAAGTATTTGAAAAGTTCCTGCAAAGTACACTGCGTAGGATCTATAAAACAACACTGCTTTTATCTCTCTCTCTCTCTGCACACCGCTCCATCTCCCGTGTTAGCATAACAAAGATGGTGATGTTTAGGGCATCAAAACAGATTTTTGGAGGGTAAAAGAACAACAGCCAGTGGCTAAATGTATATGGAAGCAGAGTAATCAAAGCGAAGGAAATAGATCGGTGGTATCTCAAGTAAATTTCAAAGTTTTCCAAATGAAACATTCTTGAAAACTGGTATTCTCACCCTCCTAAATCATTGCTCGTGGCTGGAAATCTTGCTTCCAGAAAAACATTTGGCGCCCCTTTTTGTGCAGTGAGGTATGCAAAGAATAAAAATCCTGCAGCCCAGAGTTTTTATTGTGGTTTCTAAAATGCTGCACTGCTGGAAAAACTCAATGGAAAGTGCAGTTTTCTGTGGATGGTAAAGAATTATTTTTTCCACGCACACATGCAGAGGGTTTTGTTTGCAGGCTCCGAGTGCAACAGCCGGGGAGAAGCGGCTTTCCCCCTGGACAGCAGGCAGGGTGTGAATGTGGAGTCAGTCACTCACCCACGCGCCGCTCTATTTCCTGGATTTAGTGAGTGGTCTTTGTTGGAGCTGAAAGGCTGCAGCTGGGGTGGAGGATACAAGTTCACCAGGGGTTATGCAGCTCCAGACAGTCTTCATAAAAGCACAAGTAAGTCAGAGCAAACTTTCTTAATTTTTTTTTTTTTTGCCTCCCCCAAGCAATGAACTTCTGAACTCTGTTATTGTGAGTCAAGATATGACAGGACAGTAGAGGACTGCTAATTTGCACTTCGCTGATCTGCACAGCTCATAATTCACACAAACACACACAGAGCAAACCAGTTTCTCCATATTTCTCAGCAAAGATTTAATAGTGGAGCGTATGCCGAGGTCTCCTATTACTTAGACAGTTACATTTTCCAAAAACACACAACAGTACATCTTCTGTATCTGGAAACAACTAATACTTTAAAGTGCCCTGTATGCATCAAGCCCAGGAACAAAATACATTAGGCGATGTATTATCCTTTCTTTTTTATTATGTACCTTTGCTTCATCACTAATGAGTGGAACTAAATTGTTCTTACAGCTATGAGTAAATTCACACAGGGGCGAGTTTCATAAAGGGGAAAGCTCTAAAATACCAAGGTCGCAAAGCAGAAAGGGAATAACTCAGACATTTCTGGTTTATTGACTACCTGCTGATAACTGCTTGGGCACCTCCGTTTAGCTCCTATCCAAACGGTGACCTTCGAAGCAGCTTCCCTAACTGAGCTCTTCTGCTCCAGCAAGACTCCACATCTTAATGGCTTTACACAACCTTATTAGCAATATGCTACACATCGCATATGCACCAACACGCACATAATGGAGGTCAGGAGCCTCCTGTCACAAGAGGCTTCCAATGGAAAGCATCAGGTTGTCTACACTGGAAATGTCTGCAGCTGTGCATCAGTTCGAGCTAACCGCTGGTGGGGTGGGTCAGAAAACTGCCTAATTTCTTGCCAGCTGCCTGGGCAGACAGTCGAAGCCTCCAGCTTCTGCCATTCCCAGGCAGCCCCACCTCATGGGCTGCCTTCTGCAGCTGGGAGCCCAGACACCCGTCCCAGGATGCTGGCAGGAGCAGAAAGCTTGTGAGCTCCATGAGCCCAAGCTCTACATGAAGCTTAGGGGGGCTTTAAGGCCCCTGCTCCGGGACTCAAGGCAGACAGCTGCTCTCTTTCATTTTGGAATAATCAGCTAAAACAAGTTCTTTTTTTCGCATCCAGAACAAAAAAACGTATGGAATTTCCTTTCCTTGAGACACTTTTAAGAGCTTTGTTGGGAAACAGAGTGAATTTTCCCAAAATATTTCCCCCAAAAGCATAAATATCAGTTAGCACCAGCTCCAATTATATGACAATTTCTTTCTTGTCAGACAACCAAATTTGAGATCCATCTTATCCTTGGGCAACTCCCTTTACAACCTTTTTTTGCTCCCCCTAGCCAAACACATGAGCTTCCAAAGACTGAAGAATCCTGCATGTGAACTGCCTGGAGAGAAGGTGGCGATTCATAACACAAGGGAAATGTGTGATAAAGCAGAGTAGCTTATCCCAGCTGTTGAGAGGGATGTGTAGAAATCCATGCAGCACTAAGATGCCAGGTTTCCATTTTCTTCATTCAAAGGGAGAGATGAAATCTTTGCATCCTGCCAAATTGTAGCCCAACTGGAATGTGTGCTGTTGTTTTGACAAACTGCAGCTTACTAGAGAAAACTTAATTTTCACATCATAAAGTTTCCTTAAGCTGGCTTCAGGCTTCATACTTGCAAAACCTCAGCTAGAAAAATGTTATTCAAAACCAGGAAAGTTTAGGGACACCAGCACAATTCTGTGTCTGAACCGCACCTCCAAAATCTAAGGCCTGGTTCGGCAGCTCTCAATCATCCCAAGCAGCACTTAGATGCATGGTCTACCCAAGTCCCATGATGCTTTTCAGTGCATGTTAAATATATATGATTAAGTGATTCTGGCTCAACACAAACCAGAGTTTAAGATCCAGTTTGATCAATACTGGCAGTTCTCTCCTCCCCTCTCCATTCACATAAACGCATGCCCCTGCAACAGCTATCAGGATTTATGGATGTAAAACATAACAAAGGAAGACCGATTCAGGGGACCGGCACTGATTGGTTGCTAATTATTTCACCTTCATTTCTACATTTCCAAGGGAGTTTTATCCTGGTGAAAGTCCCCAGCCTGGCAGGTCTGGAAGTCATTTGCAGACACGTCTGTGCTGCGAACGGAACATGTTGGACACCTCCAGGCTGGGACTGTCCAGTCCAACGCAGCCCTGTACTGGTCTGCATGACCTCATCAGCGAGCTGCCAGGACATCACTAAACCTGCCTTATCACTCACTTATCTGATACTAACTTAGAGGTGCTGGAGCTGCATTTCACCACGCGGCACAGACCGATGGAGCCCAGCTCTAGCGCTGCCCTTTCCTCCTGACCCTCACGAGAGATGCTGAGGACACAGCTCAGAGTCGCAGCCGTTCAGTTTCCTGTCTTGTCAGAGAAAAGTGACAAGAAATCATTTATCCAGGGTGGACATACTGCAAAGACAGCTGATTTCTCTGGACATCCCAATAAATCCTGGGAAATTTGTTCTGCATTAGAATACAGTATCCTGCGACGCTGTCAGGTGGCCGAGACCTTAAGAGACATGTGTCTCCAAGTTCTGCAGGACGTGGTGGGACACAGGTGGGGACCATCACTCACCAAGAATCTGACCTCAAAGGAAACTCAATGCATACAGCACTGCCAAGCAGCGTTCCAATTCCCAGGACAGGGAGCCACAGGTCCCCATTCCTAGACACTATTATCAGCTGTCCCGATACCTCCGACTGTCCATCTGTGATTCAGCTTCTTAACATGTGCATCTGGCATAATAATGCTCAGGCCTTTTTTTTAAAGCATTTTGAGAGGCGTGGGTGGAAAGTACTTGTGTCAGTATTGATGGGCAGAGCAAACAGCCCTTAGTTATTACAACCTTCAGTCACTACTGATCTGGATTTGCCGTGCAATGAGAACGTAACAATGGAAAAACTTCCATCACCTATAGCTGGTGCTACCTCCTCGATTTTTCTAATAAATGTGCAAAGTAAATGAGTGAATTATGCACCTCCAATGATCAGCTAGTTCCTCTATAGCCTATGGCAGCTAACAATAAATAAAGTATTAACTTTTGCCAAGGAAAATAACTGTAAAAAGAAGCTGATATAATTTTTTTCCTGGGAAAACAGAACACAAAAGTGACTGAGAGCCATGTCAGCACCCAACAAAACAGAAAGCAATAACAAACTGTAACAAGTTAGAGTACTTCCTACTCTAACAGGTAAATAAAATAAACTTCTGTTGACACAATGCACCTTATGACAGAATAACTCTTCCATTGCTTATTTATTCCTTTTTAAACCCCAAGCTTGGCCTCCGACAGATCTTGTGGAGAGACACCTTATTTATACGTAAACAAAAATAGGTATTGTTAGTATATGCTGCGAGTATAGAAGGCCTAAATCCACTCTTGTGGAGTGCTTAAACTCAAAATCAGAGGTAGCACACAGTTTTTACACAGAGTTACAAGGACACTGAAGTATAGCACATCAGCAGCACTTGGACTCCTGAAGCCATTAGGTGAACCCAGGGAATTTCTCCTATTGAAAGTTTACATCTGTGCAGACCAAACCAAAGAGCTTTCTTTGAAAGTTGGAAGAGATTTCACCGAAAGCTAAATGAACATTATAAACATTTACTCTCAGAGGCCCTCAGTGCTGGGCTGAGGAGCAGGAATTGCAGGACATCAAGGCAGGGCACTAGTATGGGAGAAATGGAGGGTAAAAGTGCAGGAAAAGACACAAGGCAGCAGAGAAACTCTGCAACCCTCCAGTACAATTAATTAGTTAAAACCTCTCCAGCCTTGAAAAGCTGCTAAAGAAAACGAATAGTGTATTTCAAGTCAAAATAATCTGATTCCATAGTGCGGCTTTCATGCACACACATTTATGTGTTTTCCCATATGGTAGAAGAAAAAGAAAGGTGTGTTCCTTGCATTGGGCTGACTCCCTCTATTTGAGCTGCTCTTCATGTCCTGCTGGAAGGTGAGTTTGGGTGCTGGTCTGTCCCTTTGAGGGGTAATCAGCAAAACATCTGTTGCACAGTAGAAGGAGAGCAGGAAAGGCTGTGCACATCTGAAACTCTTTTGCAGTTGCTGTGGAAAAATGTAAGAAGATGAACTACTACTTTATTAATCAAACATCCACACAGGTCCAACACAGTTAGCAAATTAATCCTTTCACTGCACAAGCTGGCTCAAGATTTTTCATTGCCCTCAGCAGATAAGGAGAGAGGGCAACTTCTTTTCTTTCTTACGCTGATAGAAGTATACCTACTGCGCCTTATAGTCTGCCACACTGCACGGGTTGGTTCTTGCAAGCCAGGCCCCTAGGAGCTGAATTTCTGCAGCTCCTGCTGGGACTTCATGGCTCCCACCCATCTCCCTGGCCCTTCATCTGCAGATTATCAACCCAGACCAACAAGGTGGAAATACTCCAAATGCCCCAGGTCATAATCCAGGCCTGCTGTGAAGGATTAGCTCTAAAATACCAGCCTGGAAACTAGGCGGTACAGACACACCTGCAAGGGGGTAGAGGAAGGACAGGAAGCTGCAGGCACACATCGACATTTTGCAAGGATGCTCCAAGACCTCCATGACCAAAGAAAGTGGCCTGGGCTCCTATGGTGACCCCAAAACTTGCTGCAGTTTATTCTGAGCTACCCTCTCCCACAAGCCCTTGTTCATGACCCCCCAAACACTTCCCTCGGTGTGCTCCAGGCCATGGCTTTGCAAAGACGTACTTCACTAATGGGGTTCAGAGGAGTCTGCAACAGCAGTTAAAAGAAACCTGACCGTGTTTGCCCCGTCCTCTTCATGCGGAGTGCACGGCTGGAAAGCCTGCCTTGTAAATGGGTAGGGCCCAAGTCTACTAATAGAGGTGCAAAAGCATCACGAATCAAACTCCAGAAAAAAAACCAATGATACCTCCTGCAAATGCTATTAGTGACCCCCAGCTGCGTAATTAAAATTCCTTTTTAAAGCGGCCTCAGAAATAAGGTAGGGAAAACAACTGATACTTCCACACAGTAGTGAAACCAAACAATTTTTTAAAAATAAATCTGGAGTCATACTGACATAAATGATTTATTTCTGCTGAATGGAAACCACTTAGTTTAAGGTGGCAAACTTGAGGTAGCTTAGTGGTCATGCTGCTCTCCTGAGACGAGGGAGCCTGAGCACACATCCACCCTTGATCTGGATATGAAAAGTGGTTCAAAGCAAAGCTATCCAGAAGTGTGCTCTCACCACAGCCCTCAGTGACAGGAAGGGCTGCAACGAAGACACAATTGTTTTGACATTTCCCCACATACAAAATTTCCTATGAAAAGCACTCACCAAATTAATCCAGTTCTGAGGAGACCAGAACTGCATTTTTCAGCAAAGAAAATAGTCATCCCCATCCAGAGGAGAATGAAACCCTTCAGAGGTTCTTTCTTCCCACAGACTGAGAGAGGATATAATTCAGAAATTTCCCTGAAGCATACAGACACAGACCTCTTCAGGGACAGCACGAGCAATACAAAACACATTTAAGAACAATTATAAAAGACACTTTCAGCTCTTGTCTCATTTATGCTCCAAGCATGCCAATGCTTTAAAGTTTTCTGTCCTCCCTCTCTTCAACAGAATAGCTGTTGCCAGTGTACGTTAAGTGCTACAGCTGCATTTGTTTCTCTAATTACATGAATCTGCCATCTTCCCTGTGCTGAAGATAAACTACCATTTTAGTTGAGATGCTCTAACTTGATTTACACAGCTAGTTTACCTAATTTTCTAATTTAGCCCTTCAAGATAACGAAAAGCAAAATGCATTCAAGAGAGTCACTCTTAAGCATAAAGAGTAGAGAAATGAACCTTTCCTCAGCTACTGTGGAGGACATTTTAAAATGACAGACAATGCAGTGTGTTCTGCCAGTAGGAAAGTGATCCTTTGACCTTAGTTTGCATTTCAAGTGAAGTGAAAAGCAGGAGAAGAAATGGGAGTTTCTAAAGAAAAAGTTAAGGTACAGTATTGTAGATTCATAAAAGACCATAGACCATGTGCATCAATGGGATCTTGTTTGTCCTGATTTCTTTGAAGCAAAGTGGGAGATTTCTTGGTTTTTACACAGAGCTGCACAGTGTAACTTTGATGTCTATTCCAGAGACCCCAACTGAACTAACCCCCAAACGGTAATACTACAACACCCGGATGGGGAGAATTGCAGGACGTAAAAGGAGGTCCTGATCAAAGAGCGGACACTACCGGCCCAGACAAACTTTCCATGCCAGCGGGGCCATCTGGGCTGAGCTGCAGCTCGAGGGGCTGCTCGGACCCATGCCCTCTTCTCCGCCGCCGCGATACTGAGAGCTGCTACATCACACCCAGACGCAGTGCACATGTTGAGGGGCACGGCAGTTTTGGTGTACAGTTTGCATGCCTCCACATCAAACACATAAAAAACAAAAGGCATGATTTGAAACTGTCCTTAATAAAGACTCTGGAAAACTCTGGCTTCTTAATAAATAGGGTTGTGCCCTAAGTAGCGAGCAATAGGACTACTTCTGGAAGAGCATCCCATGGCCTAATACATCACACTGTCAAAAAGCTTCTCCCATTATTCAACTGAAATTTGCCTTCTCTTAAATTTAATCCCATTACTTCTAGTTACACCCCATTGTACCACTCTAAATAATTCTTCATAGCCTTGGTGTTTACACCCTTCAGATATTTGTAGATTTATATCTCAACCACCCCATTTGTCATCCTTTAGCCAAGTTATCCATATTCAGCTCTTTCGGTCTTCTCTCGTAAGTCAATCCCTCAAGCTCTCTTGTTACTTTTTTTTTTCTCCTGAACTCTCTCCAATTTGTCAATCTCTGTTGTAATGGAGTGAAGCAGACCTGAATGCATTACGCTTCCTGCGGTTACCAGCGCTATGTCCTCAGTCCCAGCTGCCTCCTCACCGCAGGACAAGCACCCAAACCCTCTTTGGGTCTTTTTACGTTACCAAAAGCAGCAAATTTGCAGCCTCTTCATACCCAGTCATTGATTCCTGAGGACCCTGGTATCCCAGTAGATGCTTCTTCCTAGATGTCTACTCCTCTGGTTTTTCCCCCAGATAGCCTAGGTGTTTTTCTTACTTCAATCCCATTTTGAAGCGCTGTGCTGCTGCTTGCATGCTCTCCACAAATCACCTGATAACTTCACCAAATGCCGAGTCCACCTGCCACGCTGCTCCCAGCCTCCAGGGTTTACCCCTCCATCCCGGAGGCCATGCTGGAGCACTCCCTCGCCATCGTTTCCACTTGCCTACCAGGTGCCATCGCAGAGCATTTCTGTGCACCACCTCTTCCACCAGAGACTTTCAACCCACCAGGAAAGGAGAAACCGCACCAGGGCCTTCCCACCTATGCACTGACTGGGATTACATACCTCTGTGCTAAGCCAAATACTTTGCTTTTAAAAACAGCCTGGATGGTCACAGAAAACGCAGCGCCCCGCAGAAGCCCAGTGCAAAACGAAGCATAAACAGATGACATTCCTCCAACACCTGCGTCTTCATAAAGCCAGCACTGTTCTTCCCCGTCCTGTGAACGCGTCCTGCTGCACAGTTCCTCCAACAAAATTGTCTGGACAAATAAGAGGACGACTGCTGAAAATAGCTGACAGGGGGTAAAACTACAACTGAACCGGCTCTCCGCTGTGCAAGCACAAGCCTTGCAGCAGGACGAAGGCCCTGGAGAATAACCCTGGGCAGCAGAGCTCAGTGCTGGGGAGGTGCCTGAGCCCCCTCCAGTGGCAAGGGCAGACCCCTCAGAGGGAGGCGAGCAAAGGCACAGGTGACTTCAAACAGAAGAGCTGCCCTCCAGCTTTCCCAGCTAGCACACACTCCTAGCTACTGCTGGTCTACCTGGAAGGAGACTGTGGCCACTGAGCGCTTTTCCAGACCATGGTTTGACCTATCTGCACATCCCCAGTTTGAAAAGATATCCCATAAATCTTCGGTTCGGACTCAGAGCAGATGGGCACTCACTCATCTTCAACACATTCACTCTGTCTCATATTAACACCATGTCTTCACCACATGACTTTTGAAGAGGAAAGCTATTTTGCATACCTATTAAAAATAGTCATTTTCCCCCTAATTTTAACTTCCATTCAGCATCTAAAATCATCACAGTCACAGTGCTGCAGACAACCATCTAATAGGAACTTAGACACACTGTATTATAGGCATGGATGATTCATTCTGCTATTAAGATAAAGATTACATATACACTCACGTTATTATAAGCCCAGCTTTGTACAGACAACAACAAAGCAAAAGTCTTCGAAAACCGTGACAGACACTTAGGTACTGAAGCCATGTCAGAGACACATTCAAAGCCAGGTGGAACCGATCAGCTCCAGCTCAAGGCCTCTCTCCCTACAGCAGAAAGTATGGTGGGGAAGGACAAAAGCTGACCCCTCAGGGAACAGCTAAAAAAAGCATCCAGAAACACACAGCAAGCTCTGGCAAGAAGTTTGCATTTGCCATCACTTAAATTAACAGCAAAGGAATCCCCAGGAGGGAGGAAATTTGGACTCTATCCAACGTGCAAGTGTGCTGCGTGAGGAGCTGGGGGGGGGGGGAAGAGCCACACAAAAGCAG
>NW_008794888.1:8611939-8628026 GCF_000699145.1 Aptenodytes forsteri | reverse complement strand
GGGGGGGGGGGAAGAGCCACACACAAGCACTGTGGATTCAGAGGAAGCCAACACATAGACCTCCAGCAACCCTGAACCCTTATAAAGGGCAGGAGCTTCGAGCTTGGCTGGACTTGACTATGTTGACGGGTATCGGGAGAGAATATTTGCAGGTGACCTCAAACAGAATTGCCACTGTCAGTCATCAGTTTGCCATGAGCTACCTTCAGAAAACAAAGTCTTTTACATGTTCAAAAAAACAAAGTTATCTTAAAGTGTCTCAAGAGTTTATGAAAACTGAAATAATCTAAAATATCGTATTTGGCAATATAACTAACATAGGGAATAGTTCCCTTGCTATCTTACCCACTGGAGTTGCTATCAATTCCTACACAATGTGCGGGTCACGCTGACTTCCAGAAGACTCAAATGCCCAGTCAGCATCCTTTAGCTTATGACAGAAAGGATAGCTGCTCTACTCTTCCATAATGGCCTAGAGAGTTATGATGTATTCTGGATTAAGTCCTTCTAAAACACCTAAACAGATGGTTTTTTCCCGACAAAACTCATTACTAAGCTAAGAAGTAATTCAGCCATGTAAATTTAACTTAAGCTAGTAAATCTAATAACATCTTTCTAAAAGCAATAAAATGTTCAGACCTTAATCCTTTTAATTCACTGTTTATCCCCTTGGCACCTAGACTATTTTTATTCTCATCACTTTTGCCGTAATAAAAAGTTAATAAAAGAATGCAAGTTGTCCGATGGGTTGCAGAACTAATGAAGACTGGTTTCCTCCAGGTTTGGTATCTTACGTTCCTTCTTTCCCCAACAGTATTTACTCCAGCTGCCAGCAGGTTGTGTGGGAGCCTGTCTCTTTGGGACTGCTTCATGTCCCTTAACTACACGTGAGCCAAAAGGCAGCACATGCTGTGGCTGGCTGTGAGCTAAATGTGGTTTTGCACTAGCCCGCAGGTCTAGCAGAGCAGAGAGCTGATAATTTCACATTCCAGCCTTCTCCTCCACAGAAGATCGCAGTTGGCAATATAACTAACATAGGGAGTAGTTCCCTTGCTATCTTACCCTCTGGAGTTGCTAACAATTCCTGCACAATGTGCGGGTCACGCTGACTTCCAGAAGACTCAAATGCCCAGTCAGCATCCTTTAGCTTATGACAGAAAGGATAGCTGCTCTACTCTTCCATAATGGCCTAGAGAGTTATGATGTATTCTGGATTTAGTCCTTCTAAAACACCTAAACAGATGGTTTTCTCCCGACAAAACTCATTACAGCCACGAAGTGGCTCTTCCACTGAAGATCAATAAATTTAAGGCAAAGATCTCCCTTAAAAAAGTAGGCTGTAAGAGGTCTATGAACTTCCCACATAATAATGCAATAGTTCTTCTACCTAAGCATACGCCCCTGCATACTTATATGCAGACAAGGCACGCTGCAGAACATGTGTATCACTTGTTGTCTATGGAGGGCTGCAGGGTAAGCGGCCATTCTGCTCTAGCACAAGCTCTGGATGGTTTCAAGGCATAGCTCCATGTCTAGCACATTAGCACAAACAGGTCACAGGGGTCCGCGTGAGAGGGAAACAATAACACACATGAGGCTGGAAGAAAGGCCTCTTGGTCACACTTGATCTCACAAAGCAGTCATCACTCGCTCGCTCTTTGTTATGAACCTCTGTTATAAAGAGCAGCCATGCTCCCTTGATGAGGGTGCCAGAGCTGCAACATTTACCGGTATTTCCAAGGGACTAAGTCAAGCTACCCTCTTGCATATGCTTATCTTGTGAAAACACTTGGTCACCCATTCTCCTGCCTCTAGAAAGATATGTTAGATACTGATTCAGGGCTTCATGCCTTTGGTGTTGCAAACATGCTCCAAATGGCCCTACACAACACCCTTACCCACGGCAGCCCAGGGCAGCAGGGAGGAGAGGGCAACCTGCAGCATTGCACCTTAGAGGCTCTTCAGGGAGCAGAAGTGTTTGAGAAACTGCACCTCTGGGATTTCTCCAGAAGATGAGACAGCCCGCACTGTTAAATCACTCCAGAGCTCAAAACCATCCTGTGAGATGCTAAAGGTGGGTTAGCGTTAACAGCAGTTGCACTGACTCCTCATCCAACTCTGCTGCCAGATGTAGGCAACCAGTCCATATGAGCAGCACAGTTTTCTGCTCCAACTCCTCATCTCAAAACCGTATCTCATAGAATCATAGAAACATTAAGGTTGGAAAAGACCTCTAAGATCGAGTCCAACCGTCAACCCAACACCACCATGCCCACTAAACCATGTCCCTAAGTGCCTCATCTACACGTCTTTTAAATACTTCCAGGGATGGGGACTCAACCACTTCCCTGGGCAGCCTGTTCCAATGTTTAACCACTCTTTCAGTAAAGAAATTTTTCCTCATGTCCAATCTAAACCTCCCCTGGTGCAACTTGAGGCCATTTCCTCTCGTCCTAAAGGATCTAAATCTCTGAGGACTCCGGGTGCCTGGGAATTGTACCCTCCACCTTCCTCCGCAAGCTCTCCCGAGGGAGGAAGGCTGCGTTTGGATGGCAGCAGGCAGGAATCTTTTCTTGAGATCCCTTCAAATTACTGATAAAGGCAACCAGTGCCACCTGACTGCACATTTGGAAAGCTGTAGCCTGACAGAGGCTAAAACGCTTCCTTAGATACATCTTTTATCCACTAGGACAAAAACTGGCCTAGCTTCAAATATGGTCCAAATTCCCCCCTACCTTGTCTCAGTGAGCAGCACTAGCCTTAAGATCAAGCAGTTTTAGAGCCTTGCTATAATCAACACAACTCAGTCCTGAACTGAAAAAAAATCACTTAAAAATTAACAAGTTGTTTTGTGAGTAGAGGCATCATTCCTCCTGCTTTCTCATGGTTTTCTGTCACCTTTTTACCTTGATACCATGTGGTCCTCACACCCCACTGTAGCCCAATCTGCCCCCTGTTCTCCAGCAGTCTCCCCTGTGATATCCCTGGGTGGGAGATGAGGATCTTCCTCTTCCTCCCCATAGACACAAGCTGTATATTTCAGCCGGGCAGGACTGAAATAGAAAGAAAACTGAAAGAGCACTTGCTCTCCCTTAGGCTGGTGGGCCCAGCACGGGCACTTGCCATGTCCCAGCAGTATTTCTGCCGCTACAACACAGCTGGTTGCTGAGCCCAGTTTGAACACTGCAGTTCCCCAGTAAACATGAGGAACTGGTGAGGAAGGAGGTCCCAGTCACAGCGGGATCTGTTGAACTGATCCGTTAGAGACGTGGCCTGGTGGAAACCCTGCACTCGCGTGAAATGGTGCCAGCTTTTTTTCTGAACACTGTACACCTCATCATTCAAGCATCGCACTCATAATTACACCTAAATGTGAAACACAAACTTTCTATTATTGTCTGGTTTTCATAGAAAACCAATAAATCATTCATTTCTACTGGAGAGAGAACTCCGAGCCCGACACCCAAGACACAGACTGGGATCCAGCCTTTCAACATGGATTCAAATCTAAGCTTTTGAGTAGAATAAGTATGCAGACCCATCCAGTCCCCAGTATGGCCAGTATGGCTGCAAACTGGGACACCAGCACCTAAGGTCCCAGGCTGGCAGGAGCACTACCTACAGTTACAAGGTACAGCTGGATGCAGGCGCTTGCATAAATCCCACTCATGGCAGTGTTTAAAAAAAAAAAAACAAAAAAACAAAAACAAAAAAAAGGGAAAAAAAGAAGGAATACAAATGAAATATGATGAATTTTCAGCAGAGGTCTAGAATGTACCTACAGCTAGCACACAGAGATATGCATGTATGATCCCTCGTACTGGCTGTTCTGATCTTCCCAGCCCTCACCATCTATCCTTTATTTTAACATAACTCCCCAACAGTTTCTTGCTTATCAGAGATGTGACGTCTTACCACCGGACCGACTCACACACTCTTTTCTGCAGAAACCCAAGCAGCTGGCTTTCCCAAGCCGCGGGGTTTTTTTGGTGCGGTGGACTTAATAGAGATGTCGAGCGAAAAGCGCTGGCTGCCTCCTGCCCCTGCTGAAATCAGGAGCAGACCTCCTGCAGAAGGCAGCCCTGGGGAACTGCTCTAATGCGAAGCAGCCTTTACCACCCATAACAGCCACAGCGCCAGGCTGTCGTTGCCACCTCTGCTTCTGCCACATTCATCCCGGCACAGCAGATCAGGAGGAGGAGCGGCATCCCGTGGCCGCGCTGCTGGAGTGACACCCAGGTATCCAACGGGTGGCCGGACTCTGACCTCCTGTCTGTACGCAATTTGGCCATCAGTGGGAAAGCTCTGCATTGCTGCGCGTTGGGGGGGGAGGGGGGTTGAAAGAACATTTTAGAGGCAAATCCCCTGGGAGCCGCTCTCACCATGGGAGGGACCCAAGAGATCTGGATTAATTTGCCTGTTTGCTTTCAGTTTACTTCTTGCAACCTCGCAGTAAACTGCTTAACCTTGTAGGCAACAAAGCAAGATGCCAGCATTTTCAGCTCATACTATTCACACTGTGCTCTAATCTAGTTTGCATGTCCGGTCCTGTCATTAGCTGGAGGAAACATTAATCCAAGACAGTAGAGAAGAAGGAGTAAAAAAATCGTTTCTGGAAATGCAATGATTCTAATGGCAAACTTTTGTTATCTAGACCCACAGCCGAGTTAAACTGAAACATATTATATTCCATGCAAAAAAAGTTTTAACCATATGTTTAGTCATTTGTGAGCTCTTGATCCTAACACACAACATAAGCTGCAATATTAGTGTCAAAAGTGCCTGATTTAAAGCATGAGAGGCAGAGTTACATGAAGTCAAGTTAAAATCACTTCTGCAAGTTCGTGGGCAGAGACCTTCGCATGGAGTGACAGGTAGGGGGGGAACACATCCCAGGGTCTGTGTGGGAGGGGAGGAAAAGGAAAGTTTATTTCATTAAAAGTTTTTCTGTGAGATTGGCTAGGGAGAAGATGATATAGCTGGGGGGAAGGACTGAGACAGCTAAAGAATAACACATGGTATGCTTTCAAAACATACAGCAACATGTGACATTTGTCTGCAAGTCTGGCGCTGAGGAGCCTGTGGTCTGGCAGCAGTGAGGATTTCTGCTTTTTATTTCTTAAATCATTGCAGGCATTTGAACTAAACCCCCCACCTAATAGTCTGAAGGGAAGAACATAAAATCAGATTTTACGTACCGTACTCTCAGTCAGCCATTGTTCTCAGCGGATTTTTATCCTCCAACTCAATTCCCACATCATTAAAGTGACGCTGTCTCTTTAAAATACAACACGGTGCCGTGCCAAAGCCTGCAATAAGAATCACTGGCACCAAAACAGTCAAAGCACAGAGCTTAATTCTCTACTTAATAAGACAATTAAAGAAGAGTATTTGGATACAGCAGTCTGCAAGTACCAACACAGAGCACTGATGTCTCCAAAGGCATGTTGATCTGAAAGCTTTATCAGAAAGCATCTGTCACAACCAGATGCCATCAACACCTGAGAAAAGTGGGAAATGTGGTGTGCTAATGTGGCTGCGATACACACAAAGGTTTGCACTGCCCAAGTCCCTATTTATGACCATTTTAGAGGGTGCATGATAAAGTGCCCTGATGCAAAAATGCACGTATGCTAAAATAAACTAAAATATATGTACACAGCTGCCTTTGTTAAAAAAAAAATAATCTTGTGGAAATAACCCAAATTACAATGGAATTAAAAGTCCTGTGTATTTGGTATCTTCACTGCCATAATCATAGGAAGTCTTATAGGAAGGCTGCTTTTGAACAACGTGCTTTGATGGATGTCTTAATGTACATGGATGAATTGAGGTACATAGACGAACACAGTCACCAATGATTGCTCATATGGAGTCTCTTGACCATATCTGCCTCTAAGTCTCCAACCAAATAATTCTCAGATGTCATCTCCTAGCAGGCTTCATCCTGCAGAGCTGAACCAAAGCTAGAGAAAAAGATAACGGCAGCAATGTAAGATTTAAAAACTAATTAGTCATTTGATTAGCTGGCGAGAAGACAGGGTGCTGCAGTTCTGTGACCTAAAAATGCCACCGATGACCTTAAAACTCCATCTCAAGGATGTCCAGAAATCTGTAACCTCGAGGGAAAGAGGGAGAAATGGGTGATGCCTAAACTCCATTAGCTCGCATGAGATGTTGAAATAGCGTAGACGTAAGTCGAGGAGAGGTGTGACATTTGAAGCAATCAGCGAGCAAAAGAGCACCTGCAGCACTGCACTTTCTTTGAACTGCTGCACCAACGGCTCCCAGTCCAGCCTACACGGGAGGCTTGTGGGGATGCGTGATTTACTACACCCAGAAGGCACGCGAGAAGCGCAGACCTCATCCTAGCAACTAAACACGTAGCAAGAGGGGAAAAAAAACAACAAAAAACCCCAACTGCTCCCCCTTTGTTACAGGTGGGCTAACGTCCAGCTAGCCCCAGGGTGGCAGCCCCTCAGCCACACCACGCCAGGAGAAGAGAGTGGCCAAGGAAAGGAGGGAAAGGCCACTTTGAAGAGGACATCCTGAGTGGTTGCCTTCTTCACTTCCACCAGAGGGTCCTACGCTGCACTGCGATCTGCTCCTGATAAACCCCACGAACATGCTGGTTATTCCACATGCAGCAACAGGAGGGGGGACTGGGGTGAAGCCAGGAGGTCCCCTTAGGCTGCAAAGTTGCATCTTCAACAGCAAATGAATGTTGTACCCAAGTTATTTTGTGCCCCTTGGCACGTTGAATCTGGGCTGACAGCTGGAGTACATCATCCTCTGACTGCACCCAACGCACCAAAAATTTCCAGCCTGATCTGAGGCAGTGCCTCCCCAGCAAACCATCAGGCAGTGTGGTGGTACCCAAGGTGACCTGAAATGGGCCAACCCAGAACAGGCAGCAGAGAGCGACACTGGCTCACTCTCAGTGAGTTCCCCCCACCAAGAAAGCCCTGCTCATCTCCCACCTTCTACAGCCTGGATGGCCTCTGGCTCTTGGGTATCTCTATCCTGAGAAGAGATTAAAGGAAACGAATGCCTTGGCAAAGATTCCCCTGCCATCTGCACCGCTGGAAATGCCCTCTGGAAAGCAAAGGAGAAGGATCCCTCACCTTGCATGCTCCTGGGAGAATGGTGCAACCTCCAGCAGCTGCCGCCGCTGCCCCGTTTCATCCCCGTCCCCTTGACACAGATCCAGACCTGCCTTTCACCGCCCACCTCCCCCCGTGTGCTTTGTCCCAGAGGAATGAACTCACCTCCAGCACCAGTGAATTTCTCAGAATAAGTCCAACTCATAGTCTGAATTTTAGCAAGCCCTGCCAGAGGCCTTGGAGTAAAATGCAGTAGTAGGAACATTTTCTCGAATAGAAAATGGAGATTAAGAGTGCTGCAGCAGGGTCAGTCGTTAGGTGCAGGCTTTGCTGAGACAATGCAACCCCAATATGCACAATGTTTTCCCCTTCATTCCCTTTTCTTTAAAAAAAATGGGGAAAAGACCCCAACAACACACAAAATAAATCAAAGGCAAAAAAATTAGCCATGGACATGGTTCGGTAACACATGTACTATGCTCAGCTCTGTATTCCCTTACAATTCTGAGAAGGGAAGAGCAAAGTTAGGAATACAGTTACTGCAGTTTACAAAGGAATTTAAGATTTCCAAATCTGACTTATTGTGAATTGGAACAAAACCCCAAAATGCTGAAATTCTCCACAAAAGAAATTTTAAAACAATCACACAATAGAACTGGAAAATCAGTTGTATTGCTACTGTATTTCCTACAATGGAATTATATTTTAAAATTCTAAATAGAAACTTAGTTCAACACAAAACCTGTAAAAAAATGAATTTTTAACACTGTCAGAAAAATCCCCCATCTCTTTTTTTCCTGCCACTTTTTGACAAAACTGACCTGACACTAAAGGTTTTAGTGTTGATGACGCCAGATATTGGAATATGACTCCATCAACGAGCCCTAGTCAGGAAATACCAAAGCTGTGGTTGCCAAAGCAACATAATTAACTTGATCACGGTACATACACTGTGCACCACTTCCCAAATGGCCCTTTAACACCCAGCTAAATCCTTGGCTTGAATGGCGCATCATGATGAATTTCTCCTCCGAGTTCTTCAAGAACACACACAGCAAAAGAAGTTGTCAAAATTACTAAAAGCCGAGCACCACTCTGCTCCCTGGCCAATGGTCCCCTGGGCTTGAAGAGGTCAAGGACCGATTCTTGAGCCTACTCCCATGACTAACGGCTGTAGCAATCATGGAAACACATGGTCCTGCTGCGTGGAGCAAATGCATTTTGTAAAGCTTCATTTTTAATTCATCTACGTTGCCAAATTTAAGAGGTTTGGTTCTTTTGTGGCATAATCAGTAAAATTCTTACTACCTGGGCAGGGAGGCCCAGACGTTGATGCTAAACCTTGACCCTGGGGCCACAAACTTCAAAACCTGAATATGCTGTCACTAACTCAATGTGTACAATGTATCAAAAATAAGCTTCTGTCTGTTCATTTGAAGAAAAAAAAAAAAAGAAAAAGTAAGAAAAAGAAAAAAATTGAGTGATGGGCTTTCAGCCTGTCATCAGACCACAGTGACCTCAATTTTTTGAGAAATAAAGTCAAAATCTATTCTTATCTTCAGAGATTCAAGATGTATTTATGTGTCAAACTTTCTCCCCCTTGTCCTTAGCCTTTGGGAAGCACACTAAAAATGATATCAAAGCCTGAAAACCCTGCGATCACATTCGCATTCACCTTTGACCCAGGACGCCTATAGCTCTCACCAGCTCCTCGGCTCGTCCTCACCGTACGGTGAAGACGGCAGGTCTGGGAGCAGCTCGCAGCGAGCTGTTCAGGAGAAAATAAAGGCCACTTTGCATAGCAAAACCGTGCTGCTCTGCTCAATTTTTAAAGGCCGAAAAACTTTACTTTGGCAGTTTTCTACTTCTTTATATGCTCGAAGAATGTTTTACCAGCATCTTCCTCTCCTTACACACAAATATTTGATTATTCTCTTTGAAATGTCTCTGTAACATCTACAGGAATACGATGCCAAATGCAAACACTGATTGATTCTTTCTTAGCCATCAAATGTGCTTACACAGCAACTACACACAGCAAATGCACACAAATCTCACATTTCATGTTTAAAAATATGAACATGCTGTGGTTTTTCTTTTACTCAAACATAATGAATGAGCTTAAATATTAGAACTTGAAATTATTAAGTAAATCATAGCACCTGTAAAGCTTCTATTTGCATAACATTAATTCATGATGGCATGTAAAACAAATTCATCACTCTCACTATATTGTAGTCTGATTTATGTTGGAATTGGAAAAAATAAAAATCGTGAGCACAAAATTATGTTGACAAGATGTACGTGCTCTTCGAAGCCCAAGATTTTTCTTCTGATGCATCAAAACAACTAAATTATGGGAAAGAGGGCTGGGAGAAAGCATCTTTAAAAATGAATAACACGCTAGCGTCACATATACACACTCTCCAGTTATTAATGTCAAGCATGGTGAAGATACTCTAGAAAATCATTACCATTCATAGCTACTAACAGCCATTAAATTTCAATCAATTCAACTTAACACAAGTGTACTTCAGTAGCCCTTACAGTTCCTTATAGAGGTGGCTCAGAAAGTCCTGTCTGACTTATTGCATTGTCCACTGCACAAAGAGGCATTGCTGAGGATTGCTCTGAAAAGGAGCTATCTTGGTGTTGGGAACTGATGCTCTTTTAACACCGTCGCAATCAACAGACCTTGCTTCTAAAGGCGGCGTGATAAAAGGGGCTCTAACAGGACTCCACAGGTCAGTATGGAGAGGAGCAACATACCAATTTTAGCTAGGGATGCCGCTTTCCAAGCTGAAAAAAAATTGGTGGGATGTTTTCAAGGGTTTTTCAATGAATTTTAGTAACTGAATCGAACTGCTTAACACAGTGCTAGACAACTTTCAGGTGATCCACTTGCTCCAAGAGAATATAATCACTAAATATACAGGACATTTAAAGAAAAAAAGGATTTAACTTCCAGAGACTGGATATTTAAATCTCCCAGTGATGAGTATCACAGCGCTGTGATATTACAGCATCGCCTACTCATCTGAATTGCATTTGTAACACTGGAAGTTTTTCCACTGCTACTGCAGGAATTAAGCTGTGCAGTTGACCACCCCTTGCAGATCCTGGGGAGGACAAGGCAGTCCCCCGCCGGGGGTACTTGGCACCTCATGGCAGGGGTGAGGGACTGTGACCGCAGGGTGCTCATCGCCGAGGGGCTGGACCCACGCTGGCTTCCGCTGTGCAGCAGAGCATCCCAGAGAAGGCATGTTCCTCTGGAGAGGTTTCATCAGTTTCATTTAAATGAATTATCTACAGTAAAATCCCACATTTCACAGGGGATAGAAGACTTTTTTATTACTCTTTTTTTCAAACAGGAGCCCAGATTTTCCCAGCAGGGTTCATTCTGCTGGGCACAAAGTCCTTTCTCTAGATTTAGAGGCAGTTTAAGACTGCAGGTGTATGTTCCTACAGAATGGAGAGTCACTCAGCGCACAGAAAAACAGATGCAGTCACAGATGTGCCATCACTGTAGCTGAAATTACAAGCTCAAGTACGGATGCCCTTTCGTCGCTTTTAGCTCATCCCTTAAAAGTATGAGCATTGATGGTACTACTCATTACGGGACTATTTGGGACTATTCTACAGAACTGTGGTTTTCCTTCCCCCGGGATTTACACCTTAGCATTTAACATAGAGTAGCAGTGAAGTTCTTTGGAATTAAGAAATACCCAAGAAATCTCTCAGGCAGATATATGCTCCATTTTAACTCATTTCCCTACACTTACAAGCTGCACTAAATGAAATGAAATTAATGTTAAAAAGGGCCTTTATTGAAAAATCTTCCGGTGACAGGATCAGAAAGTGCCAGAGTTCAAGTAAATCGTTCCATGGAAAATGTTAGCAAAGCTTAATCATACTGGAAGCCACATTTAATTACAGCTTTTTAAGTCCATCTGGGAAAAAAGAAGAGACTTAAGTATGTCACCTGAGATGATCTAGATACTGAAACTATTTGTAAGTTAACAAAACCATTTGCATCACAAAGCGCTCTGGGGCAGCACCGTGGCAAAGCAGATGTGTAATGAACAAGGATCATAGCACCAAAACAATCAGGATTGTAAATAACTACTACTAATCTGCAATCATTTAAATTTGGGTTTAATTGCTAGGCAGCAAATACATTTCATTCTTGAAGAGGTAAATGCTCTGCGGAATACACACTTTAAGGTATTTAGCAGCAGAAGCACCACAGTCAAGAATCTGAATGTCAGGAGGGCAGAGAAGAGACAAGCAGCAGGGCTGGATCTGCCATGAGATCGCAACATTAAACAAACTTTTCCCTGGAAGAGAATTAATAATGCAGCCATCCCCACTGTATGTACTGTAAGTGCTGCAGGAGTGACACAATGATGCACATGGGAGGCAAGAGGGTAGTGACTATAGAACAAAATTCAATCTAGTGCTAATGAATAAAAAGTTCCTTTTATTTCTCTGTTGTTTTTGGTTCATTAAATTTTCCACAGATTTGCAGAGAAGAAAACGTGATCAATAAACCTTGACAAAAGTGAACATGTGAAAAAGGCGAGAGAAAGGCACAGGAAGATAAAAGTGATATCCCGATCACAGATTTCAGAGGCAGATGACCAGAGCTTTGGGCTGCTGAATAATCTGAATAGACCATCATTTCTTTACAGCCTTTTACTTTCTTTTCCCTGACTGTTGGAACTCTTCATTCAGTACAATAGTAAATGCACTAAAACTTTTTTTCTTATGCTAATGGTCGAAATCGGGCGCTCACAGTTAAAAACACACTTCCCACCAACTTGTTTTCTTTAAAAAAAAAAAAAAAAAATTAACCTATTCAAGTTAAACTAAAATGTCAAAGACAGCTTAAGGCTTACCCTCACCATTCCCCAAAATTAATGGTTTTCTCCCCAGCAGATACAAAAAGAAAAGACTTGAATAAGGATAAAGCTGCTAAATTCTTTTCATATGAAAAAGAACACTTAGAAAGTAAAAAGAAATACGTCCAGTACAAAGATCCTGGTACCTACAGTTCTGATTTGTATTGTTTCCTCTGGAAATACTTATAATTGCAGAAAGGTGACAGCCAATCACAAAAAACTGTGAAACAATGAGAAAAGATTCACCAGTGACTAATGTCTTCGGGCAGCCATGCCCATGACAGTACCAGAAACGCTTCCACTCATTACAATAGGGGCCCGAAGGAGCCTATTTTCAAACGTTTTCTAATTTGGGTGACCACTTCCAGGCACCAAGGCCTCTTTTTCAGTGGTACTGAATATTCACAAATCCCAAATAACTTTCACAGCTTTGAACTTTTGAATTACAGGACAACAACTTTCCTGTTCCCTTGGTGCAGCACATTTCAGCTTTTGTGTATTTGGTTTTGTTTTGTTTAAAAGAAGTTAAAGGGTATGGGGTGCGGTTTTACAGTAGGCAAGTGTGAATGAAGAAAAGTTCTGTGGCCCCTCCTGGACTATACACACCTAACATGTATTCACTTCCAGCTGGAACTGGCCTGCAGAAAATTAGACAGGATTACCCAGTATTTCCATTCCAGTCACTGGTTCACAAGGGAAACCTGCAATTTTGCCTCTTCAACTATCAAGATTACCATGCAAGATCCAATTCTTATTACTTGTACACCAAATACCAGTTAATTTCTAGAAGATGCACACATATGGGATCAGCTGTATACAATTGTACGTATTACATGCATACACACGTGTGTGTGTACATATACGTAGAGAAGCACGGGCACACGTATTATTCACCTCCTAACACAATGCCTTCTTGCCGTCATTCATACTGGGATTCATTCTTTGCTATTATTTTATTTAGTGTTGTTCTAATTAATTCCCAAATACCTCCTGTTGTTTTGGTTTTCTTTAAAAGGGCCCTGGGAACAGAGCTGAAGCAAATCCTAAATACCACTTAATGCTTTGTAGCAAGTTGTCCAAATGCGCAACTGTTTAAAATATTTACCCAGGTATATAAGGGGGTTGTGCAGCTCTCGAACAATGCCCTGGAATCTTTCCCATCAGTAAAAAAGCAGACAAAAAGCAGAGACTGCTTAACCTCAATGCCTCAGCAGCAAGTGAGAAGTGCAAATATCGCATTTCTATAAAGCCCTGGAAGCTTCATAGAAATGGAGTGGCAACTAATTAGTTTGATGCTATAGTCACATCTAATGTTCCTAAGTAGCTTCTTTGAAAAAACTCGCTGCCTTGAAATCCTTGGCCAGATTATTAAGTGGAGGCTTTGTGATGGAGCACTAGATAGGTGTTTGCAGCACAAATACATACAGATTTTGGTGACTGCTTACTGAATCCACTGCCTTTGCTAATCTGCACTGGAAACTTCACTATGAACAGAGCACTTCTCAGAGTACAAAAGCATGAAGTATCTGTGTACCTTTCAGACTACAGGGCAAACAACTGGCTTACAGTAGGCCACCAAAAACAGGGGGAGGCAGTTAACCAAGTGTCCTCCATACTTACAAGCAGAGAATGAGGACAGTGCTATTGATATTAGCCCAGATGCTCTACCATACCCTTAAACAAAAAATATGGGGCCAGAGGACTGGAAAACTCATTAGAAAAAAGTCAAACTCTCTAAACAGAAAAAAAGTACCAGGATCATGAAAAACTTACTTTCAAGTTATACAATGCTGTGGTGATCACATAACCCTGCCCCTATACAGCTGATCACATAGCCCCAGAGCCTGTACAGCTTCTATACAAACGTATCACTGAAAGGGAAGTTGTGGTATAAACCTTTAAGGTCATTAGAATCACAGAAACCATAGTCAAAAATGGTTCTTTGCCATAAAAGTCTAAAGTGGTTTTCAAAACAATGCCAAAAATCCTGGTCATTGTATATATGCCGCAAAAAGACTGTCTTTTCTAAATGTGACTCAGTGTTCAGTGTGACATTAGGGAATGCAGGCTGCTGTGTATTGGATATCTGAGGTCAAGTCCTGGGGTTTTTTTATGCAAGTATAAACTGGAGTAGCTTCAATGAAATTACGCTAGATTTATACTGGCATATGCATCTAGTTCAAATTCTTCTACGGCTCTCATTTTTCTCTAAATGAATGACCTAACACAAACAGTATTTGTCCATCTGTATACATCCCCTTTGACACACTGAAAAAAAGACATTGAAAGGAAGTTGGAAACAGTCCTCGAGATCTGTTTTTCTTTGAAGAACAGCAGTTGCATTTCTGGGCACTTCAAAGTCACATACTTTAAGCAGTAACAACATTCAAGATCAAGTGAATCTTACTCACCTTGCTTTAAAGATTAGTTCTTTCACAAACATACACTAGAGGCTTGGATATACACATACCCATAGATTAACAGTTCATCTTCAGTGGATCAGGCACTTTGAGTGCCACAGATAGGTCATGTTTTCAATCAAATGACAAATTTCCAAGAGTTGTTTACAGTGGAAAAGCCATAATGAATTTCATTCACTTCTTAAAAGTTGTCAGTTTTGCAATAACGTTCAATATGACATTTTTATTGCAATTCAAAGTTTGACAGGTGTCAACATTTCCTGAAGTTCCAGCCAAAATACAAATTACCATATCTGCCCATCAGAAAAGTTGAACCAAACCAATTCACTGTAGTTGCTGTATGCCGCAATTACCATGCATTGCGAACATCCCAGGAGCATAAACAATTATTTAGCAGGATCCTCTTTTCCAGGTGAATGTAGTTTCTTTTCTAGTGAAGTTAAGTGAATTAGGTTTAGAACTAAAAAAACACAAACTTTTTTTTTCTTTTAAAGCAAGGTAGCTAGAACAAACAGATCAAATCAGCAAGTCTTAAAACAAATCAGTCTATTCCACTTCTGTATATTTTGAATTTCATGGGTTATTTACTTTACTTTTTTGGCACCAACTCCACAGTGCATGCCAATACAGTATTTGTTTAAATGCTGTTTTATGCAGCATGCTAGTCAAACGTTTACTTTCAAATCCTTGTACATCCCAAGAGCCACAGTTGCAAAAAAATAAAATAAAATTAAAAAGTGAAGGGGATTGGCAGGGGGCGGACAAAGTTTTAAAGCTAGTCCCTTTGTCTATGGCTGTAAAAATATAAACACGATACGCCAATAAAATGCGGATTCCTATACGCACAAAGGTGGGCACACAGGCTTCCAGTACCCGGAGCTGTATGAAATACGAGGGCATCTATAGGAGGGCACAAGTTTTGCTGGCTCAGCCCGCGGTGACCCCCACGCCTGGACATTCGCTCACTCGCACACGTGTACCGGGAGGCCAAGCCGGGCCCCGGCACCGACCCGGGCCCACCCGGGAGCGCTCGTCCCGGACCCGCGGAGGGGGCACGGCTTGGCGCGCCCCGCGCACCGCCACCGCACCTGCGGCAGAGGCGCAGCCCCGTCCCGGAAAGTTTTGAAGCCCAGGCTCCAGGGTAGCAAAATAAAAAAATAAAAATAAATAAATAAATAAAATATATATTAAAAAAATCCCGTAACCGTCGGAAAAGCCGGGCCAGCGGCAGGACGACTGATAAACCATCCTAAGCCCCTGCGCTGGAAAAGTCAGGTTTCCCAGGAAATGATGGCAATCACTTGAGGCATAAAAGGCATCTAGATGAGCCCATCTCCTTCCCCGCCTCCCTGACTGCTTTAAAGCCACCGAGTCCGGGGGAAAAACTCTCAACTCTCTAAGTCCTTAATAGGATTGGAGTCCGGGTCTCTCCGAGCCGCTCCTCATCGCACAGGGATCAAGTTGCAGCAGGGAATTTTTTAAATTCCTCAGCAAATATACTTGTCGAAAGATTGCCCCTCCCGGAGGGGGGGCTGACAAGGAGGGGGGGGGGGGGCAACTTAATTTTTTTTAAAAAAAGGTAAACTTGCTGCTGGCTTTGGGCAGCCCGGCTGTCCTCCGGGACCCGGCGCAAGGCGGTCCCGGCAGCGGCCCGGGGCTGCGA
>NW_008794888.1:8610605-8610935 GCF_000699145.1 Aptenodytes forsteri | reverse complement strand
CGGTGCCGCTCCGGAGCGGGCGGGGAGCGGGGCCGCCAGCAGCCCCCCTTCACCCCACTCCCCGCTCAGCTGGAGGGCATCTGCAACAAAACCACAAAAATCCCCCTTCTTCGGGGAAAGTAGCCCCCCTCCTCCCCCAAACAACAGAAGTTTGGCCTTGTGCAGATTCAGTCGCGCAGAGGCGGGGATGGAGCTGGGGGTGGTTTTCCTCCAACTTTGGTGTTTTGTTTTGTTTTGTTTTTCCCCGGGAGTTTGCGCTACTTTTCAAGCCCCCGCCCCGCCGGGGTTGGAGGCAGCAAAGCCCCGCGGCCACCCCGCGAAGCCGCGGCC
>NW_008794888.1:8594900-8610573 GCF_000699145.1 Aptenodytes forsteri | reverse complement strand
CCGTCCCCCGGCCGGGAGCCGGCAAACGGGCGGCTTTAGCCTTCAGAAACATCTTAGGTGGGAGAAGCGTTCATTAAAGATTGTTCCCTAAGCGCGGTAACCAACCTCCAACCTCACTGGAGCATGAGAATCTATTTTAATCGTCGTGTTTGGGGACCGAGGCTACGAGGAGAGGAAAAAGAATCTCCAAAAAAGTGCCCCGCTCCCACCCCAAACATCTTCACTTTTGCAGTGATCTGGTGCATTAACAGTAATACCAATGAGGAATGCAGCAGTTTTAACTTGGACTTTGGCCAGACTGGGCTTGTTACTTGATTTGTTTTGATTTCTTTGGCTATGGAATTTATCAAAAGTTTAAAACACAACCAGATGCTGCTGGGGAGGGTCACCGCGCTGTACCCTAGAGCAAGCTGAAACTCGCCGTATCATCAGGGTATCTGACTCCGGCAGGATTATGGCCAGTACCATGGCAACCGCATGCCACATCAGCCCCCGGCTTCACTTTCAGTCCCTTGGGCAGTGCTAACATTTGCCAGTGGATTTGCCCGACGCGCAGCCCAGGTCCGGGCAAGTGGAAAATGAGCTTTATGCCACTCAGAAACCTTCCTTTTCTAGCCTGTGCAAAGCAACCTGGCTGGACCCCCAGGCTCGAGACCACAATTTTAATCCTAAAAACCTGCTACTAATTTGTGTGCCTTCTGTCTGAAAGTTTGCACACCTCTTTTTTTTTTTTTTTTGGATGGCATTAGAAGGCTGATGTTTGAGGGTGACAACTGGCTCCCCATGCACCCCCAAATCCCATTTATTCCATTCAGATAGCTTGGGGAGGACTGCGAGGCAACAAGTTATTTTGCCAACCACCAACATTGCAACTTTTTTTTTTGGTCAAAGACTGGCACTAGCATGAACCCACTATCTCATCCAAAGAAATTCCCTTCTCTCCCCATGATACGCACGCAGTCTGTGCTGGCACAGCAGTGTAACCTTACCCCATGCAGATGCTGTGAGGAGTTTCATTGCACCTACTACTGAAGAGCACTCCACAATAGAGAGAGGGGCTTTGGTTACCAAAAGTAGGAACAAACCAAGTCTTTAATCTCCAGAAAACAAAGCCCACTTGTATTCCCAGGTTACTTTACTGGGGAAAGACAACCTGGCAGCTTGGGAGGTGGGTTAGAAGAGGTTTTTGGATGGATCAGAAAGAGAAGCTGGCAAAAAATTAATGTTAGATATGTTCTAAATTCTTGCTGCGTAGTTACAAACACGTGTACATCCAGACTGTTGGCCAACCACATTTTTAAAATCAAAAGAAGAAGGAATGAAAGGATTAATTCAGAGCAGTTATGTGGTTACGAAGGACAGTTTTCCTTTCTAGAATTCATACGTGTCAATCCTTTAGAAGATGGCGATTTTAAAGCCTGAACGGAAACTCCTCCTTTTTGTCAGAAGGATGATGGCTGGCGACGGCTGGAGTTTTTCTGAGAACTTTGAGTCGGCTTTTACATTATCTGACTGCTGTAGCTCATCTATCCTTCCCTCTCCTGCTCTGCTCATTGAACTGCCCTCTCTTAATCTTCCATAGGTGTCCGAGATTAAATAGATGACAGAATGACTGACATCTGGTATACATAAAAGAACCAAAATATGAACAAGGGGTCAAAGTGCAGCTCTTCCCTCTGGTCTTCCCTCCTGCTCTTGTACAACTTGATGGGGATGAAACCAAGTAGGGATATAAAGATATATGACAATGTACACTTACTATACTTTGCTGTAGCATGAGTGTGTGGATATAGAGGATACACTCAAAAATGTTCTGGACTAAGAGAAGAGGTTTTTTTAATCACAATTTTAAAAAAAGCTCTCACAATGATAAAAGATTGGCATACCACCAGGTCCAGGATTGCTAATCTGGGATCTGTCCCACTTCTGTTAGGTCAATGGAATGAATCTGATTAACCACAGAGGAAGTTAGACTAGCCTCAAAAGGCGCAAATGGAGTTTTTAAAATGTTTGACATAGTTCTGAAAGAGGACTGTAATTTTTTGTTAAAGAAGATATTTAAAGAAAATGGTTGAAAAACCAATGGGGGATGCTCCATTCTGTTCTGTTCGTGTCTATAGGATTTATTTCTATAAATCTTCATAGATCCTCATGATAAATTAAAAGGCCCATTTGAGTATTCCAAAGGATACACATGGGTGGAAGCTACCAGAAAAAAATCACATTTAAACATGCTTCTTTTTTAGAATGAAGACATGTAGGATGATCACTAGGAGATAGAGGCCTAAAAATCGTGTTTCATGCAACTCATATCTTTATGATGTCTGGTTTAAGTTCAAGTGGGAAGTAGTACGTGATCAGTTCTGCCCTGATTTAAACAGCTGTACCAGCTCTGGGGTCAATGAAGTTGCACCAAGTCTGAATGCACCTCGAATCTATAGAACATAATCAATCACAATGATATTTAATGAATTAACAATGTCACGTGCAATGCTGGCTCAGAATTTTCTAGGAGAATGGGGAAGATTTTTTGGCACAATACATTGACTTTTTCTTTAAAGTAGCCCTGTTACCTGGGGGAAATCCTAACTGTGCGTAGACAATGAGACAATACTCATCGGGATGATATGCAGCTCTGATTCCTATCTGCCTCCATGTATGTGTTGTCTCTTGTTTAAAGCTTCAGTGGCAAGTTCCTTGAGGCAGGTGCCATCTTCCTGCATTCTACATTTTGATTAAGCCTTATTTTATTTTCCCTCTCTCCAAAGTATATCCAAAGTGTAACTTCAATGCTAATTTCCTGATAGCTGCTTTTTTTTCTTTTGTTTCTCTTTTTTTTTTTCTTTTTTTTTTTGCACTGGAAGAATCCATTCTTGCCAGGTTTAATCTATATTGGATCATGAATATTGAGCTCATGCCATAAACTTTTCTAAGGTTTTTCCGTGATTATGAAATGATACTTCCATGCTACATCAGCAAAGGAGATGGTACTTTTATTTACTGCAAAACTGGCCTGGAAGCCTGCCTTTCATTTCAGAGAACATGCAAGATCTTACTCAACTTTAAACACAAATTGAAATGTCCTGCTGAAACAGCACCTCATTCGTGTGACTACTGCAATTTTACTGCTCGTAAAACGATAAGCAAACCATTTCAATGTGCATTCACCATGAACTAGGAATATACATGCCATCCGTTACCTGTCTTAGCTGAAGGACAAAGGTGCTTCTTCAAAATGCACAGAGCCCGTCATGTCCGCACAGTTTTCAAGAAGTGTCACACTTGCGGCTGCTCTTGCCAGACCCAGCCCGTTCTCGAACGGTGAGAGGTCCCTTCTCCCATTCAGATCTGAAACAGAAAGCACATTTTGCTCTAAGAGTAGGAACTCCAAGCTCCAGCGCCCAAACTACAGAAAGTTTAATGTGAAAAGCTCGGGTCTGGGTCTATGCTTCTCATGGTGTTTCCAGCTGTAGAAAGGAAACGGTACATCGTGCTTATGTGGGGAAAGGAAAATAAGTGGCGCTGCAAAAGCATTGCTCTTTGGCATGGATATGAAAATAAAATGCACAGCTTCCTCACAGTCCTGTGCAGTTTCTCAGTCTTTATTCCTCTTCTCCCTGTCTTTCTAACTGCAGCCCCCTCTGCCAGCTAGGAGATGAGCTGCAGGGCTCTGCCTACTTGGGGGTTTGAGAAAGGAGAAGGGC
Organism: Aptenodytes forsteri; assembly: GCF_000699145.1. NCBI lineage: Eukaryota > Metazoa > Chordata > Aves > Sphenisciformes > Spheniscidae > Aptenodytes > Aptenodytes forsteri. The sequence goes on along the minus strand of NW_008794888.1, from coordinate 8,606,869 downwards.
AGCACAGCAAACCTGGCCGGACCCCTTCTGGACTTCGTCCAGTCCCCAGCAAAATGCTTGATTTGATGAGGAGTCAGATAACAATTTTCTTGCCCAGGGTTGATTGGGTTACTCAAAGTGTGTTGCCTCTTTAGAGGGAGGAGAGGAGAGCAGGGGGTGGGATGCACACAACAGTATCTGGGGTACCTGTATGTGGCATGGTGTGAATAACTGCAAACAACTGCAGTTGGCAATGTACAGAAAGAAAAACTCGGCCATTGGTATGAAGTTAATGAGATTTGTTGGAAGCTATATTTACATTTAATCAGGGAAAACTATGGAAAAAACTTTTCATTCACTCCAGGAAGAGAAAATTTGTTGGGTTTTGCAGAAAAACAGAATCCCTATCACAACAAAATGTATAATCTGGTGCTTTACACATTATACTGTATTGCATGTACACACTGTGTATCGATGTATATATACCGATTAATAATTTGCACTAATTTGCCCTGATATTAGACTACTAAAACATTACCTACAGTGGCCAATGATTCTAGTAAAAGTTTTTTCCATTTAACCTTTACAGTTCCAGAAATACAAATATTAACTAGGGTATTGAGCGCTTATCTCATCCAAGGCCAGAAAAAGAGTCCCTGATAACGCTGGAAGGGAAATCCCAATTCCTAGACCCAAATTCAAGCTACTAGATAGTGCTGTTTCAAGAAGAAATCCTTTGTCAGAGCTCAGACTTCTTTCCACTGCCCTAACTTTCAGGGTATATAAAGTGTTTGAAAACATCTCACCTTATTTGCTTTTGTAAGTCACTTTTCCTAAGTCTTTCGGAGGAATTGCAAATCTTCTAGATGGCATTTCAGCAAAAGCACGGACTGTTGCACTAGTCATAGTTTTAGGAGGCTGTAAAGGAATAAAAAGATTAGAAACAAGAATACGACTATACCATCCACATCTCGGAGTTCTTGTGTACTGAGGGCCCCTTTCTCAAGGTAACATCTCCAAGGGTTGCAGAACGACAGCCAAAATTGTATAAATGCTAAGAGTTTTGGAAGGGGCTCCTAAATTTCAGTACTCAAATTTTCAGAGGTAGCCTGCCTTCTTTGAAAATCAGGTGTCTCTGAGTTATCTCAAGTCAGGCATCCAAAATACCGATCCTTTACTGTAAATCTTGTCTAACATCTTATGATGATGAGCAAAAAATGTGGACATGGGCGTATGAAACTGCTGAACAGCATGAGGTGTCTGAAAACTCTATCAAGCCAATGTGAATTTCCATTACATTTGTTGAATAAACGAGTGACATCAACATCTGGAATCCAAAGGACCCCAAATCCCTAAATAATAGCCCTCCTACGTACCGCCCACAGAGGTCCAGCCTGGTTTTGCTGAAGAGACAAGTAATGTTTGCAATCATACCTAATATATTTCAAATCGGTTATATTGTTTATAGATTGCTTATGTCAAAACCAGTGAATTCTCCAGTGTGCTTTAGGATTTATGCATTCTAGTTCTTTGCAAGGTTTGTTCTTATTTCTTGCTACCTGCTAAAATATATCTCTTGGCCCCAATTCACAGTGGAACAATGTTAGGTCATTATTCCTTGAATTGTTAGGCTGTAAAGAAGCAATTTCTCACTAACCTGTGACACAGGAAATTGTGATTCTGATGTCAGGTCATTTCTGGAGTTCCTTTTACAACAATCTGTTTTTCTGTCAGCAAATGACATTTATGTATTATTTCCAGAAAGTGTAGGCTTCAGTATTTTTGTATGTATACATTCAATATTTCTCTTCTGCCTCTTATTCTACATAGCCTAGAGTTTTAATATATGATTCAACTGATAAATAAATATATTTTGATTGATAGTGCAAATACCTGGTAGCTGAAACTAGAGCTACTTTAAAGTGCTTCTCAGAATAGTTGAGTTTCCTGCTTTTGTTTTCACTGAGATTTCTTTTATGAAGCACCGCAATGAATGATTAATGCTTGGATACCCCTTTTCTGTAGATTCTCTGCTGAACTTAACGCGTTGCTCAGTGCTCCTCATGAAGGGAACACAACCCAAACTGCCACCGCGGCAAGGTTTTATACGCTGCTCAATAGGGTTTGGTGTTACGAACCACAATCGCCAGTGAGGTTCAGAACTTCCTCTTATGGTAAGAAAATAGACATATTTTACCAATATACTGCAGCCCAATGCAGTTATTTTATTCTACTCATTTGAAATTGGGTAACATGTAAAACATTTGACAGATGACAGCATGTATATGTTTTACAAATAAATATGCATATTGACTACACAAGAAGTGGTTTACTGGCAGAATACATTTTACGTATACTTAGGGAACCAATGCTATAAAGTTACAGATCCACAGAGACAAAAGTTATTTCCATTGAAATGCACAGCATCAAACCTTTCCACGGAACTAAACCACTTCTCACTCTCTTTTCTTTGGTATTGGTTTTTAGGGTAATACGTATGGATAGGTAGCCCTGTAACACTAATATAATTCCTTTCTTCCAGAAAGTTCCCAAACATTTCCGAAACAGAGCCTAAATCTTGCTGGCATTACACACAGGAGATGATCTGTGCATGTCTCATGGGCTACGCAGATGGGATATAGTCCTCAGTGGTAGATAATATGCTAGATTATGTAGCCATATGCAAGATAAACGTGCAACTTCTATACATTAGAGTCACATAGAGCACCACTGCAATGTAAGTGTCTTTGGCGTACATGCAGTAGCTATTTAATAACCCAAGAGATTTTAGATCATTAATATATTTATAGAACAATGGCACCGGGAGAAGGTGACTAGCAAGGACCACATAAACTTTCACTGAAAGTCTGAAATGCATTTCTACCACTTTCTAACCATTCACTCATTTCAATCCATTGTTTCCCATGCATGGATTCAAATCGAGTTTTCCAAAACAGAATGAAAATTACAACATTTCTACTAATAAACAAACCAAAACCAAATAAATTCCATCCCTAGAGACTTTCAAAATTTGGAGTAGACAAACCCTAGAAAATATACTGTAGTAACAATCTTACATGCAAGGAGAAGTGAGATCATGTTACTAATATGTAGTTTATTAATCCTCAATTTCCTTAGAACCAGCAGTCACAAAATTGTTTAGCATAAAACATTAAAAAACCCCATGATATTATGTTGATGTAAAAATGTGGGATACGGCTGGTTCTGTGGTAATATGACCTATTAATAGGCCAATTAATCTTCTAGTATCACTGCAAAATTCTCAATTCCAGCTGGCAGAGTCAATACGACAGAACCTAAATGCTAACTGTAACGTGGTGAGAATGATAGAAAATGTGGGCACCACGCTGAGCATCTTAATCTAGGAGGGTATTGCTCTAGGTTTCCTCTGTATCAATGCAGAGAGAGAGACTTGTGCACGGGTCATGTCAGAGCACGTAAGTCAGGCTGTTGCTGTGAATCCCTCTTTGGAGAAGCTGTGCTTTCCCCCAGCCGCCCAGGCAGCCCCAAGGGGAGCTGAGCTTCCCCAAGCCAGGTGCTTACGGTGTGAACACCTCCATACTGACCATGCAGATTGTAATCAATGCAAAGAACAACATTCCTCTCTGCAAAGATCATCTTGAGATGCTGACACACACTGAATACAGCCCAGTAGTCCTGACTTATTAATAAATTCCAAATAGCAGAAAGAATACTGTTTAAAGTCCTTCTGTCATTCGGTCCCAGCACCCCTAAGCAGTAGTAGGGTCCCCCCAGAACAGGGCTGGTAACTCACAGGATCCTGGTGCGGTCCAACAGTTTGCCCCATCCTGAGACTTCTCTCAACATGTTTCCTACAACTTGTCTGAAAAATGTGCAATATTCTGATATGAACATATATAACCTGGCAAACATTTTCTTACGCCACTAAATTACGTTTTCCCCTTCTGACCACACAAGAATAAATTGTGGTAAAAATAATCAGGTATACCCTGAAGGATTATGCTTGCCCAGCCTTTTCCTCAGCTTTCAGAGAATATTACAGTTACCATCTCAAGTGTGCACCGCCTTTGAGGACTGTGACTTGTCAGTAGACTTACTTGTAGAGTGAGTCTACAGAGCATTACAGTGCTTTCCATCAGCCTGCGTTGGGTCCCTGACCCTCTTCGGGGTGTTAAGCACAGCCCACCTCTGTGTTTCTTTCCAAATGCTCTCTGGCCAATGCCCATTTTCTCCAGCTTTTCTAAAGAGTTAACTGCCCAGGACGAAGTTATTTAATCAGGTTCTGGATGAGTCCAGAGAAAAACCCAAAGCAAACATGGGAAAAGAAAAAAGGTAGAGCTGATGTAACATGAGACAGCGTATACCCTGTAGTCAAAAGGTAGAAAGCACAAACTGTATTGTGGGAGAATAACACAGTCAGGGAGTGACGCAGGCAGAACCGTGAGAAAGCCCACAACAAACAAAACCTGCAGTTCAGAAGACCACGGTGAGCCCTGGGTCTTGCGTGGGTACAGTCCCCAAGGAAATGGGCCATCCTAGCTACAGCGCTTTCCTGGGAGCAAAGAGCCCCAACCGCAAGTGTGGTTCAGGGCATCGCACAATTTGCAACTGAGCTGCTGAGCTGCGGTCTCCTTCCCGCCGCCACCTTTGAAGAGAGTTGTGAGCTGCAAAACACTCAGCTTCCATGAAGTGACTTGAGATAGCTGAGCAGAAGGTACTACAGAGGCTCAGAGCATTGCTGTTTAATTTGCTCTGGTGATTGTCACTGGAATTACTGAATAGTAGGAGAGGGGCTCACATGCTTCTGGTGCAGTGTCAACAATACAGTCACAGAAATTAAAGTCAAAGAGCAGCTTTGAACAACTCTAATTAACACTGGTAACAGTTCAGCAAGGGGAACTCAGCCTCATGAAGTGCAGCCAGCAAAGTGGAACGGTTTAGTGACGTTCAGGAGCTCTGCATGATGCTGTGGGGACTCTTACTGCAGAAAGTCTGGAGGAAGAGCTGGGAATGAATTATGTACTTTTTAAAAACACATTTCCCTGGATTTGAATTAGTAATCACATTTCTTTGGCCACTTCAGTCTCCAGAAAAGATACTCCAATTTTTGATCCTACAAAAAAGGTTCGTAAGATCTTTTGGAAACAAAGTGGTCAGAGTCCCCACCTTGCACTTCATCTGAAGGATGTCCAAGCAAACATTGCCTTCTCACGTCACGCTGGGACATCGGCTCAATGCTGAACCGGTGGGAGGACTGCCATCAGCTGAGTCACCAAGACCGCTTCCTGCAGCTCCTCTGTGGTCCTTGAGGGATCCAACTCCAGAGTGGCGCTGACCTTGTCTGACCTTGGAGGACTTTTGAGAGCCCAGCACAGAGAGATTTGTGTGGGCTGTTATCTGAGGGGCTCCTTCATGCATGCTAAACGGCATGGTTTCGTTTCACTGCAATGGGTAAAAGGTTATGAAGAAAAGGAAACACAGTAGGTAACTCCCTGCTATGGAAATCACACATGTGAAGATGATTTTACAGCACCCAGCGCAGACACGCTTAAGCAGCAGCTCAGTTGTGGTGCAGTGCATGGGAAGAGTACAAAACCCACAAGAGGCAGATCTGATGGAGTGAGCTATGGTGACGCTCTCAGACAAGCAGCAAGAAAATCCTCTGAAGCCCTTCATCCTGTGTTCTCTGTATATACCACATCTGCTCCAGACCGATGAAAGACTATTTTAGGCACGTTTTATGGAGTTTTAAAAAATGTTATTGGGACTATATTTTGTATCCCTTTGCCAGTAAAGCCAGATGACTGCACCATGGGCTAGATCTCCAGATGGTTTAAATCACTGGTCTTGCTCTAATTTGCTCCAGCGAAGGATCTGGCCCCATGAGTCTAACTACACAAGGTAGATGGAGCTATAAAGAATGCGTCAAATGAGCTAAAATAGCTTTTCTAAAAATAAATGCCACAACAGGACTTCCAGTGCTACACATACGTATTAGGTCTGTCAAAATAGTGTTGCCAATCCCAAGCATTCAAAAATCATGAGTTGGGCATGAGGCTGGCTTTAAAAAAAAACCCACAAGATTAAAAAGAAACAAGCAAACAGTAGTATCTATGTACCTCTTTTGGTTTGCATTCTTGGGTTTTTTGAGTCTTCAAGACAAACCCTGGTCATGGTTTAAAGCTCTGTCTTTTTTTTTTTTTCTCCTTTTTTTCCCCCTTGGAAGCAGCAGGGCTAGAAACTTGCTGCTAAGAAAAGAATTAAAAAAAAAAAAAAAAGAGAAAGAAAGATTCTCATGTAATTGCCTGACTCCAGAAACTAAGCTTTTAAGAAGAATATCATGAGACTCATGATAAAATCATGAGAGTTGGCAACACTATTAGTGAGCTGGAAATGATATAAAGCTCCCACTTCTGCAGTCTATGAAGTATTGGACTTTTAGTCACAAGCTTTTTATGCTCAGAAAATCTGTCACTGCTGTATGACTGGTCTTTTCATTGCTACAGGTCTTCAGATTTCCATTAGATCAATTCACATAGTTTCTAGGGATCTTCTGTTTATGTGTAGTCAAAACAATATTTGGCAACAAGACTCTTGCAGCAAATTACAGATGGACGCAAACGGGAATGGGCTTGAAGCAGGCTGGGAGCCTGAAGGAATGGCTATGTCTGGGGAAAATGAAATATTTTCACACGGCTGTACTTGCTGGACTTGTACAGCTCTCTGAAGAACCAAACCCTTCCTGAGAGATGGATCTGCAAATCCACCTTTTACATTAACGAACTAGTAGGATCCTGGGGCAGGGAAAGAACAAACAAACCAACCCAGAGAATTGCTTTGGCAGCTTGACATCTAAAAAAGCGCACAGAAAAGATTACCACATAACAGGGGTAAGGAAGCTCCCAGCAGCACGGGGCAGTGGGATTGTCCTGATTATTATGTCCAATCAGTGCTAATCCACCACGACAGGAGTCATTCACATTGGATGTGTGAAGAAGCGAGATCACCACCTTCCAGGACACAGCCAGCTCCGGGCATCATTTACAAAACCTTTGTGTGCCTGACGCTGCCCCAGTCCAGCGGGTCAGTCCAGCTGTAACAGGCTCCAATTAGCACTGCAAGACACCAAAGTCCTTACCTAGGTTGCAGGAAAGTGGGAGATCACTCCATGCCTTTGAAAACCTCTTAAGAAGCATTGATCCTCCCAAATGAAAGTTTGAAAGACTTGCACTAGACTTAGGAAAACAGATACAGATAGGTGTGAGTACATCACACCTCTCCGGGGCTGTTAAAAGGCCCCCATTGCTGAGGCAACAGCACGACAAAGCTGACACTTCCAGAAGTGTAATTTGTTATTTGCCTTTGTATGCAAAGCTCACACATGTTCCTTCAGAAGTGAAATTTCAGGTGCCAGTGGCTGCTTCGCGACCAATGGAGCTCGAATCTCCATCGCTCTTTGAGCTGGGCATGCGAAATCTTCTGTGCTGTGGTTTTAGATGGAGAGACCTTGACACTTAAACAGCTAATCTACTTCCTTAGCACAGACTGCGGAGTCAGGACAGCACTATAGCAAACTAAGTTATTGGTAGGGGAGAAATCCATGGGACCGTCTCTGATCTCTCTTACACCAAAGTAAAGCAGGAAAAATTCCATTAAACTCAGTGAATGACACTAGCACAAGCCCATCCCCAGAAGAATTTCTTAAGGTTATAAATAACAAATTCTAGAGGAGAACACCTGTACCCAGCTGAACGGTCCTGTGACTCAAGGGCATCTTTCAAGGGGTCTGTAACAACTCATGGGTTTGAGTGGAACAGGAAAAATAGTAGCTATAGTGGAGTTTGCTTTGAATTTTGAAGCCAGAACTGGAACCTGGAGAACATCATGCAAGCACAGGAGCATCAGGACCACAGATTTTATTTCTGGGACTTCTTGAAGACCTGGACCTGCTCTAGTGAAGAGAGCTCACCACTTGCAAGGGAAGCAGCACTGAAAAACTCTGCAATACACAACCAGGAGAGCTATCAGCTCTTAGAAAGTAGGTTCGATTCCTTCAGGGCTCAAAGAGGAAAATAAATTGTTTTGTGCCATAGTGCTGGACTATTTGAGATGCCCTGTGTCCAGAAATCCCAGAGAGCCACAGCACACATGTCCTATATTTGTACAGGAGTGGTTTCACCAACACACTCCTTTCTGAAGAGCCCTGAAGTAGCAGTGCAGGTACTATGGAGCTCCAAAGCACACACATCTGATGCTCTCAGGACCACACGTCCTGCTGCATATGTACCGAAATGTCAGACTGATGTATAGTAACCTCTATAAATAAGCAAACGAACTTGTTGAATTTTAAACAAATTGGTGAAGAGTCCATCACCACATCTATTCTGGTTTTAATGTTTTCTTTGTACATGACACAGTTCAACTACAAAGCTGGCAACTAGATGATGCTCGTTAACGGATCAGAACAGGGATTTCAACTATGACAATCTGCCATCTAGTGGAAAAGTGAAAATCGCACCTCAACCGGGCACTGAAAATGCTAAAAAAATTTCCCGAAACCTGGAAAGAGTGGAATGAGCTATTTTGGAAAGGTGGGAGATGCACAGGCCAGGCTGTCTATGGATAAATAACCCTACATTAGAATTTTAATCTCCAAGGGGCAGTGTATCTGGCCAGAAACTACATGTACATATACATGTATGTATAACGTATTTATACCATATATGATGCTCATAACATTACTTGTGTGCGCGCGCCTGTATGTTTACAATATAACTAGCCAGAAGTTTATTAAAAGTCATCATATCCCATCCCATCGATGTGATAACTGAGCACAGCCTAAGTTATCGTCCAGCTACCCAACAGCAAAATTTCACGCAGCTAAGGGAGACTGCACGTGGTTTCAGAGCAGTCCTAAGGTATACAGGCAGAGACAGGTTTCCCCATAGGAGTCTGTATTGTTCTGCTGTCAGCAGCCAAGTAATGCTGACCTGTGTTTCCAGAGACCTGGGCACATGTTGCTAACTTCTTTCCTAGTAGTGAAGTATCTCCATCACTTCCACATGCCCTCTCCCTACCTTATGTTGGCCTGCAGAAATGGCAGGGACCTGCTGTACAACATGCTGGTGGTTAGCATCTTGGGATCATACGATCATTTTGAAGCACAGGAAATCTGATTCTCAGGAAACCCCTCAAGACAGCAACTTTACTGGGTGGGAGACACCACAGTAGCTGTGGGAAGATACTATTTTCAGAGGGAGCTGCTTAGCAGGGACAATCTGTAAAGGCCAGCACTTTCCAAGAAGTGTGCAACTTTGTCTTTACAGTAAATGTATTCATGAAAGTTTAATGGTAACACTGTCTGTTAGCAGTGGGCCATCATGTGCATTTCTGGCATCTTTGGAAATCCGCTTGCAGCTGCTGCTGGCTGGCTTTTTGCTTTGCCTGACCCTGGAAAAATTAGAGGTACCACCAAATTACTCCTCAATTCTCTTACACATCATGATCCAGGTAATTCCCTCCACTGTGGCCAGGGGTATTCAGAAGGGAGCCCACATTTCAGTGTCTGGCTTTAGGTCTAGACAGAGCTGGTTAGTTTGTTTGCTACTATTAGTTTTATACAGATGTGCAATTCCATGCCATGGGAAGATGTTTCTTTAATGACTGGCTCTTGTTTGTTTGTTCTCTACAGGACACAAAGACATTTTTATGATATGAAGTTTCAGTCATTGGTTTACACAAAAATGTAATTGTTCTAAGTCCAACTCTGCCATCTCGTGGTAGATTTTAAAAGGTACTGTTTAACCTTTTATAATTCCTGTAGTTAACTATGTATACTGGATATAAAAGATTTCTGCTAAAGACCCATAAGCTAAAATAGTTATGGTAAAGACACTCTTCTGCATTGTTAGGAATACCTCCATCCTTCAATGAGATAGGTTAAAAAGTGAATTACCTCTGTAGCTGTTTGCTTTACATTTTGTGTCGGATAATGAAAGGTTGACATTTGTTTCACATTTGTGAGGAGCTGGCTTGTAGTCAGGTTCACTTCCCAGTTCTCACACAATAGCTCCATGCTGCAGTGTTTGGATTATAAACAGGGGAGCATTTAAACTCAGGCAATTTCTTTTCCTCCTCACTGAGGTCTAGGTAGGAGCCAAGTTTTGAACAAAGCAGTTCAGTCAATTATATGCAAAAATTATTATAAGGCAAAGAACCATTTAAACTTTTTGGAAAACAGATATTTGCACAGTGCCAAGAGGCAACACAAAGTGCTATCCTCGCTGAAACCAGTGACCTAGCCTGTCTCCCACACTGGGACCAGATACTTCAGAGGAAGGAGTAAGAAACCTTGCTTTCAAAGAGTGACTCATCTTGGTCTTTTCCTCCCTCCCTGTACAGCCAGCAGTTGGCAAGCCATGGAAAACAAACACCTTATTTTCACTGTGACGATGCAGTCGCGCCTAGCGTAGCAACATGAACTTCCCTTCACCCTGTCTCACCACTCAGATTTCAAGTGACCACCTCTTGAAATGAAATCTTAGCTTATTCAGTATCTGAAAAAGCCTCAGCCTGGTCTCACCCACACCTGAAAAAGGGTTGAAGTGCTGGTGCTCTGTGCATCAAACAAAAACCCTGTACACCAGCAAGGAGCTGAGCTCCAGACACAGACCTGAACATTGCCATGCCATGTCGAGCTCAGGTGAGTCTCCAGTCACCAGGTCCCCAATATGCAGGGTGGTTCAAGAGACCACCACCTTGTCAACCTTCATTTTCATCCTCACTGTCTAATGCTCAGATATCACTAATGCACAACTACTTGCCCCATCTCACTTCTTTCTGCTGACACCTTCAATATTGCTGTGCACATCCTTTTCAGATGTAGCGAGGCACTTGGATTTGGAGCTTTGGTTTGAAGCCACGTCAAATTATCCCAACTTTATGAATATGCAAACATAGATTAAAAGTTGTAGTGCAACCATTCCCATTCCTTTCTTTCACCTTTCCCTTCTTCTACTATCATAATTTATGCATCTAGAACTGCAAAGTCATGAGCAAGCCAGTAGAAAATGAAAGGAGTCACAAAGGGCTTGCAAATTAGTGCCTTACATCCAGCCAACCTCGTCTCCTACCTCCTGGTCACATCAAATTGTGATCTTTGTCCTCCCGGTTTCCTACCTGCTGCAGCGACTTGTCTCCTGTGGCACCTTGGAGGAGGCCAGGCTTGGCAGCTGAAGAAGCCAGATGTCAGGATCTACAAAGAAAGTTTTCAGCAGTGGCAGCTGCTTGTCAGATCACGTTCCCCTGAAGGCTTACATTTGGCTCTGATGGTGTATCTGTTGGTGGCCATGGCTGGTCTTCCTGAAAGCCATGTGTGGGATCAGCTCCCAGTGGGAAACTCAAGTTACTTCTCCTGAAAGGCAGTCTCCACTGATTTGCAGCTCTGGGAAAATGTTCTTTATTCTCATATTCTCAGAAAGAGTTTATGTTCAATTTGTATAAAACCGAGTTAACAAGAAAGGCTATTTTCCATAATTTCTAAAGAATTTCCCTTTTAAAAGGAGAATGAAACCCCTTTTATTTCTGTTTTATTAAATGGTAATTTCCAAAATAACAAAAATTTACATTCTTATCTATAGAAGTTTTTATTAGAATCATAGAATAGTTTGGGTTGGAAGGGACCTCTAAGGTCATCTAGTCCAACCCCCCTGCCGTGGGCAGGGACATCTTCAACTAGATCAGGTTGCTCAGAGCCCCGTCCAACCTGACCTTGAATGTTTCCAGGGATGGGGCATCCACCACCTCGCTGGGCAACCTGGGCCAGTGTTTCACCACCCTCACTGTAAAAAATGTCTTCCGTATATCTAGTCTATATCTACCCCCCTTTAGTTTAAAGCCATTCCCCCTTGTCCTGTCACAACAGGCCCTGCTAAAAAGTTTGCCACCATCTTCTTTATAAGCCCCCTTTAAGTACTGATAGGCTGCAA
>NW_008794888.1:8589047-8593863 GCF_000699145.1 Aptenodytes forsteri | reverse complement strand
TCCAGTTTAGAGAGAGGGATGTTGTGGGGGACCGTGTCAAAGGCCTTACAGAGGTCCAGATAGACAACGTCTGTAGCCCTTCCCATGTCCACTGAAGTAGTCACTCCATCATAGAAGGCCACTAGGTTAGTCAGGCAGGACTTGCCCTTGGTGAAGCCATGTTGGCTGTCTCGAATCCCCTCCCTGTCCTCCATGTGCCTTAGCATAGCTTCCAGGAGGATCTGTTCCATGATCTTCCCAGGCACAGAGGTGAGACTGACTGGCCTGTAGTTCCCCAGGTCTTCCTTTTTTCCCTTTTTAAAAATGGGGGTTATGTTTCCCCTTTTCCAGTCAGTGGGAACTTCACCAGACTGCCACGACTTCTCAAATACGATGGATAGTGGCTTAGCAACTTCATCCGCCAGAAGTTATTATTCACATTATTTACAGATAGGAATTGGCTTTGGGATATTTATGACAAATATTGATCTTCATTTGAAGCAGAGGAAACTGAGTAGAGAAATTGAGACAGATCCTTTTGAACCCAGGCACTCCACAAGCACTTAAAAGAGTCTTTGGTTATGAGATTACCTTGTAATCATAATGATCAAGTGAGGCTTCAGAATAATGCATTAGAAAACTCAGCATTTACCCTCAGATTGAAAAGATTTGAGACAATCTCTGTCACAAAGTAAACATGGAGACCTGTGTCACTAAATGAGACTTCGCCTTGAACTGTGAGTCAGGCAAACACCGTGTCTGTCTTCAAGTACTCTTCCGCCTTTTCCTCTGGGCAGGTCTATTGGAAGATGGAATTTGCTACTGCTGCTGGCACCACTCTTGTCGCTTGGTTACTGGCTTGGTAGCTGGTCACAAACCTGGGATTCAGGATTTTGGCTGCTATTGCCTGTAAAAGGAGGATAGCACACTCATGAAGAGGGCACAATATATATTGAATATGATGAAATCCTTGACCACAGCGGTGTTAAGGACCTTGTAAATACCCACTTTGACAGCTCTTAAGAACAACAAATGCCATGGATTGAGAGGAACATTAACCCTATTCCTGTTCTCCAAGGGAAGGACGCCAGGTCCCACTCCTGATCCCTGTGGCTGTCCCACCTGAAGGGAGCACCATTACCAGCCCAAGCAATTCCTCAGGAGCTGGATGCTACAGTGCGCTCCTGAGCGTCAAAGTCATTTGGCCATCAGTCATACCCTCTCTCCCTCTCAGCTGCTTCTTTGGACAGTGAATTACATCAACAATATGTGATGTAAAGGCATTTCTTTTCAGATTTTAAATTTACTGTCCTTTAATTTTATGAAGTGTTCCACCTTAGGATTTTCTGAGGATACAAGGCACAAAGCATACCCTGCTGAATTTCCATTTGCTTAGGTCAGGCCCTTCTTCTCCTGGAAAGTTTTAACTTTTCTTTCTGCTTCTCTCTGTCCTTGTCATATTTTTTGGATTTTTTGTCAGATGCCAGTGCTCACTGAAAACACTGCTGCTGCTGAACGCGAGGCAGCATATAGGCTCTTAATAAGGATCCTGTAGGTCAACTCAACATACATGCAGATATTACTAAAGTTCAATATGAATAATTGTGCTAGATTAAAAGAGGTTTCACAATTTCTATGGCTACTTAAGGAGCCAACATCTGACATATGTGAGGAGTTGCCTAGTCATTATTCAGTCCCCTGATAGCATAACCCTATGTACATCCAGAAACTCTTTCACATTTAAACATCATTCTCCTGCCTTCCCTGCACACAAAGTTTTCTGGAACAGCCTCAGTCAAGTTAACTGTGATGATGTGAACTGTGCTGTACAGCTCAAACCAGCTGATTGAGACATCCCTTACATGTATTAATTTTACAGCAGCCGTGAACAGCAGCTTAAGGGATCACCACGAAAGCTTTATGAGTGGGTTTATTGTAACGGCATTAAAAGAGAGACATGAACTACAGAGAAGCCCTAGCATGCAAAGAGGAGTTTCAGAGGTGCACGGCTGCCTGCTCATGATGACGATCACAGTGGCTGTGGGGTGTGAGCTGGGGGCTATCCTCTACTGCCAGGCTCCTGGCACGGATGCCACATGAACCTCTGCTTTGACAGCAGGGAAGCAGCCGTAAAAGCTGCAGCACCTCCTCCCCTGTCTCTCAGGGATACTGTCTCACTGCTGTTGGTATTTGCTATGGGATCAAATGAGACTTATCATCCCCTAGCATGTGGGCATAGTTAAGGAATCCAGTTGACTCCTTCTTGTTTCCTCCAGGCCAAAGAGATGCTCACCCATGGTTTCTGTCGTACCTCCAAAGCCAGTGAGCTGTATTGCTGGTTAACAGGTCTGTTCTCTTTAAATCAGTGCTGCTATCATCATGACAGATAGTTACATTTTTTCTTCTTATGTCAGGGCATCAACAGAGAATTGTAGAGCTGCACTTTTGGTACACGTAGCTCTGGTGATGCTCACAGAGGCCCAGGCAGGGACAGCCACAGGCCAGGCAGTAGATGGCACCAATGTACAGCAGTTACAGCGTGTGCAAAAACAGACACAAGGCAAAAAAAACCCCTTCATACTGCTGTCGCTGCTTCCAACCCTTCTGTTTGACCTTATCTGAGCTCAAAAACGTCTTTGTTAATGATCATTTCCCCATAGTAAAACCCAGATCTCTGCACCCTCAGGTGTAACCACAATCACAGCTCTCTGTGATCAAAGTCTTTCTCTTTTCTTCTTGAATTTACCATTGTAAATTCAGCACAAGAGATAGGAACCGGGATCTCCTCATCTCTCTGCTTCATGCCTGGAGCAGATCACTAACATCCTGTACCCCTGTCTTCCCAACTGCTAAATCTGGTGCGTAGTCAGGGTATCCATGCACACACCCAATTTCAAGCTGACAACCGGATTTGGATGAGGAGGGAACTCCTTTGGGAGGGGTGCTGTTGCGTCCGTCCCCCCCCACTTCTCTGTACCCTGGACCATAATCTGCTTCCCAGAAGCCATCATCAAGTTTTCTCTGACAGAGATTTCTAGCTATCACAGGGACCTTGGACATCAGCAGAACTGTCTCTTTCTTGCTCTTAGCCTGCAATAAATCACAGTTTCAGTTTCACATCTTTTACTACTGCTCTTAAGTTTCTCACAATATTTTACGGCACGTGATGTGGATTTCTATACAGGAGACAGAGGCACATATAGACCCTTAAAACCTTGATGTATGTTAACATGGTTGCCTGCAATTGTTGAGGTCTGCTATGATCCAGTTGCTTGTTCAGTCCTAATTTCTTGGTGCACCAGATATTGCCTTGCACTTTGCTTACCTGTAGTCATAACTTGACTTTAGATCTGCAGCAGGATGAGGAACTCTTGTCTTCATGGCTTTGTTTACAAAGGGGAGCACAAGCCAATAGAGTCATGTTCCATGGCACTACCTTAAATACCTCCTGAATTCACTGCCTTAACCCCCACTTCTGTAGTCCCCCAAGGTTCAGATCCACGCTGCCAAACCTAGCTAAGCATCTCCCAACTCTGTAACGCCCATGTTAAACAGACTGTTTGTACTGTTTAACAAATAAACTTACGAGGAGGTTTCACCTGAGACCTGCAGAGTCACAGTTTCTCCAGAGACAGAAAGAGCAACACCTCTAGAGTTGCAAGAGGCTTTACTGGCTACCATATATTTTAAGGTATCTCAAAGCATTATTTCTATAGAACAGATCATTTTTGTGAAACTTTAAAATAGTGATAAAAAACCCCAAGAAAACCTGGCAAAGCTGTCACTGTCCTCCTACAGCTTTTAGCCAGCTCTTCGTTTTGATAAACTCATTATTGGCCCTATATAATTGTCATATTCCCAGCAATTTTTCAGGTTGGTCTGCCCCCTTCTCTCCTACTCTCCTTCCACTCACAAAGGAGTTTGTTTCAAGGAACTTTAAGTTTTAAGAGCAAGTTTTAGTTATGGTGTTGTGTCCACCTGAGTTCATTAGAAGGTGAGCTCCCTTTGCTTAACTGAGTCCGAATAACCTTATGCTGAATAACATCAAGGTATTTGAGGGGAATCTCTTTGGCTCAGGAAGACAAATTATAAAAGACTTCAAGTCTCAGTGGCCTCTCCAATGGTTCTGAAAATTCCGCTCTGTGGGGATTACGGATGGGTCCAGTAGACACTACAGAGAAATTTAGGAGACAGAGGCTCTCTAGAAGCACTGATTTATTTTCTGTCCTTGTCAGAATTGCTTAAATCTCTCCACTCTCTTTTCCTCATCTCCCCTTTCTTTCCTCGCTAGGGTGGAGTTACGAGATCAGAAGTAAACAATCATATATTTGCTCTGTGTTAGTAAAATCACATATAGGTTCCTTCATCCCCAGTTCTAAGAACAATAAAGTAAAACATTTGTGAAGAATTAAAATCTACTTTGTTCTGAAACAACCTTGAAACCCAAAGAAGGATTTCACATTGGCATGTAGCTTTACACCGACAGGCACATTTAGAACATTATGACTCATATAAGTATTTCTGGGTCAGAGGAAACAGGATTATTTACCTTTTGCTGAAGAACCACAGTCCTTCAAGAGAGAGGAAAAACAGAACTGGAACAGTCTAGCTCGGTCATCAGGACCAGGTCTCTACAGTCCCTGCCACCATATATGAAAGGTTAGTAAGGAAAGGAATACATGTTCTCCTTTTACCTTCCCCCCAACCCTAGACATCTCTAATCACAAAACAGCTCTCAACACCCATTTTAAACTTTCAGCATCAAAGATCAAAAGCTTCAGAGACTGGACCATGCAAGAGGACAAGAATAGGAGAATTAATGACCACAGTCAGCTGC
>NW_008794888.1:8518667-8589019 GCF_000699145.1 Aptenodytes forsteri | reverse complement strand
AGAGGACAAGAATAGGAGACATGAATGACACAGCCAGTTGGGGGGGGTTAGGGGGGGCGGGATGCTGATGGGCGGGACTCATGGGCATTTGTGGGTGAAACTGTGTGGGTGATCTTAGATTAGTAATGTTGGTAACTGTTATTTGGCCAGTTAATATAGGTGGATACAGTAGACAAGCTTTGGGACATACAGTCCTTGGAAAATGGACCGCGCACCATGCTGCAGAAGAGGAACTATAGGAAGCAGAGAGACAGACATTGGTACCTGCTGTAGAAATACTCTTTCCTCAGCCCAAATCTGGTGACTGATTTAAACCTGGGTGTATGAGGAAAACATACCAAATAGGTACATTCTTCACAGCGCTACGGTACCCACTGAATGTGCACTCACGTCCTTTGGCACTCTGTATCCCTGGGAAGTGTCCCCCTCTCCGAGTCACGCAGGTCCCAAAACAAAAACTTGCCTTCTTGCCATGCTGAGCAGGATCTGCCACTGCCAGAGTGTAAGAGTGAATGTCATCAGGACTTTGTGTCATTAGGACTTTCTGTATACCAGGGAGCTCTGCTGCAGATCAGTGGAGAGCCAGCAATGCTAGCACATTTAAAAAGACAGCAGACTCTTCTTTAGTCGACACTGATGAAGTTACACTTCTTTTCAGATGTACAGCCTAGAGTGTCACGAGAATGCTAACCTATGGATGTCTGATGCTAGAAAGGTACATATTTGAAAATGTCTAGAGGATATATATCTTGGTAATACATGATATCCTTTGAGTCACATATGTGCAAGGGTCTACCCACCCTGGGGTAATTCTCCTCTCCATCATCCCCCCCCAGCAAGCTTGAGGGGGTTACAATTTCTCTTTCAGACAGTTAGAAGTTATTTGAATAGAGGATGCTAAAAGGCCTGAAAGATCATGTTGGGCAGGGAACATCAGCTAGTTTAGCTTTGTCAGAGGAGGAAGATGAAATAAAGGCACGCAACTACTATTCTGGCTCCTGCATATGCTCAGTAGCTAGACCTAGTTAGAAAAACCTACTCTGACATTCAAGGCAATACAGTCTATTTGTCAGCTGATCGATTTGATGAGGACAGTCAAATCTGACAGCGATAGATGCAGCAGAGTAAGGAATATCCTTCATAGCCCAGGATTGCCATGGCAGTTCATAGAGAACATGGGACTTGTGGTGTTCTACCAACATGGAAAATATACCTAAATTAGGATCTGTAATTGTGATAATTCCGTGTCGCTAAGGTATCCTGGGGGATGGTGAGAGATAGATGAACATCTAAAGAGATGTTTTCCATAAGATTAAAAGAATAAAGCAGAGCACTACAGCTCTTCCCATCGGAAGACCAGCAGTACTGGGAAACCTAGCATGCTTGCTCTGTGCCACCACAGTAAGATCGCCTAATCGATCGACAGGACACGACATCCATGTCCTAAAATGATACAACATCAACATCCACGTTCGTAGGAAGGCAGCTGGGGAGTACTGGATCAAATTTGTTTGTGTGCCCAGCACTAAAGTGTCTGCTGTAATTGATATTGAAGTTAGAAATTGAGCCCTCCTAACGAAGTAGTAGAGCGCCTAGTCGCCATTAGTTTTGGGTGCCTAACAAAAAAAGTCTAGGTGAAGTCCCTTTAAAGAAAGAGTTGGTGTGGAAGTGACATATTTAGGAGACATGAATTCAGACTTTCCATGCACCCAGAGTCCTGGATCAAGCACATGGTGCACTGACTAAATTAGAACATAAGAATGGTTAATAAGATCAGGGTTGGATCAGAGGTCCAAAACAGATCCCTGTAGAAGTCCACTGTGAGACTTGCCATTTACTCTTCTATCTTACACATTTTAATCTATTTCAATTCATGCAGTAGCCTTTCCTCTTCTCCAACCATTACTCAGTTCCCACAAAAGCATTATAAAAAGCTTTTTAGACATCCAGGTAGTCTAAAATTGGCTTTCCCTTATCCACATGCTTGCTGAGCCCTTCAAAGAACCCCAGTAAATTGTGATGCATGAACAAAAAAAAGTTCATTTAAGTTCCCTGGCATACAATTCTCTGCCCATCAGACACTAGCCAGTTGCCTTATCCTGATGTGTCTGCAGCAAGATCTGCTTTTATTCTTGATGCCCTTTGATAATGGTTATTAGGATGTTGAACTGAAGTACGCTGTGGTCACTGTTACAGAGCAACTCTCTGACTACTCCATGATCTATTCCTTTAGCCATACCTCCAAGATATTTAAATTCCCAATAAATTTGCAGATGGTACTTTTTTCACTTCCTTTTCTGAGGCAAATAAGATACTTATACTCATCAGTTGTGGGCAGACAACTTGACATAAAAGGCAGGGTTCAAAGCCTGAAATTTTCTGCATTCTAATTGCAAAATTGCAACAAAAATAAAAGATCTTATCTGAGATAAATTGCTGTTACATAATTAACACTACTTACATGAAAATATGTTATGTTCTAAAAATGCTAGAGGGTAAAAAAAATACAACAACAATGATGAGATGAAGGAAAAAAACAGTGTACTCCAATTTTCAGGCACGAGTGGGAAGGAACTGCAGAATGCTGGGACAAAGATGTGTAGGACAAATATATCGCCTGCATGTGTACTGTTACCAAAATACTCACTGAAACACATGGGGCATAAACAACCCTATTTAGAATACAAGATTGCACACATAGTTAAAAAGCTGGGAAAATAACTTGAAAACCTAATGAGCATCAAATGGATACTGTAGAGGAAAATGCCAGAGAAATGGCAGGTGTGAAGGCTACGTAAGATCATCTTCGATGAACAAGTCAAGAGGGTTATGAATACTTAAGATTTGTATCACTTCTTCAGATTATAGATGATAGCTCTTAACAGGAGGACGCTACTGACGAATTACATTGTCAAAATATTGTTGTTATATAGGCATGAAGGGTAAAATATGTTTAAACACACAGTTTTGGATATAGTGAGATATCTGCTCAGCTCAAAGGAAAAGATGCAGATATTGCTTAAAAAGTAGGATCCTTTCTGCAGTCAGAAATGTGCATGCTGGGATAAAACCAGTCATGTGAGCTGTGGACATGACACTTCAAGAAAGATACAGAGTCTGAAAAGAATAAGCATGAAAGGTCATGGATTATAGACCTCTGAGCAAGAAAGTAGTGTTGACATTACTGTATTTGGAAGAGGCTGGGGATGCACAATGGTCTGCAAATACACAAAAGATTGCTTTACAGAGTGAAGTCAAAATTTGTATTTAACTGCTTTAAACTTGTGGCAAAGATTAGATTGATATCAGAGAAAACTTACTAACCGTAGGGGTAGGGAAACTGTAAGATCATCTAAGATGACTTGGGAATCCCCACAATGGCAACTTCTCTACAAGCATGTTAAACAAGTATCTGTTGGGGGAAATTCAGGTGTAGTTGATCTTGTTCTGTACCAGTGGACCTCTCTAAGTCCCTCCAGCCCCATCAATGATGTCTGTATTCCTATGAAGTTATGTACAAGGTTAGGTGTTTATGAAAAGATGATGATAACTTAACTCACCATATTTTTTTTAAAATCAAATCTGTATATTATAAAGACTGATTAAAAAAAATGTTAAGACTTTAAAAACAGATTTTCCCCTGAAAAATAATTTTCTTATCAAAAACCAAACCCCTTCTCAAAATATTTCAAATGAAAACAAATATTCTGATTGAAATAAAAAAATGCTCCAATTTAGGAGTGTTTCCCTGGTAACCAGGGACACTGTCATTCTGTGGTCTTGTTCTTTCCGTTCTCCCTTGTGTGCCAGGCTTCCAGCTTGCCCAGCACTCCTGCAGCTAGGAATCCTGTTAGGGACTGCTTCCCCTTCTCCCAAAGAGTGGACCATGAAACATCATGGTATATGCAGCCCAAAGTGGATGCACAGCTGGAAGAGAACAGGATCAAGAGGAACCCACAACACAGTTTCAGTGAAGCCACATGGCAAAATACATAAAGAGAAATAGGTTTAGTACAAGTTAATTATTGTTTTTTTAAATGAACCTATTTGGGTTTTTCAGGAAACAAATAGCTGCCCCTTGTCCCCCACAGACAGCTTGAGGACCAAAAAGCAATATCTGAGAAGCTCCAGACAGCAGCCCTCATATCTCTATTGCGTCACAGGGAATTATCTGATTCTGGTTTTTTTGACAACTTTGGTCTCCCTCAGATGAAGGGATTGCTTTTGCCAACATTCATTGCAGCCATCAGAAGCGTCAACATTGCGAGCTTCCCCTAAAGCAAGATTCAGTCTCAGCCAGGCTGTGCTCAGGGGCTCAGCGCTGGGCTCAAAAAATGAGAAAACAAAACACTGATAAAATAACCATACCTTCGTCCCAATTCAGTGGGAAGTCTATCGCTCCTTATTAATAATGTCTCTTCCAGATGAACGATCCAGCGGGACAGCAATTTCACTGTCCTGTGTTCACATTTCAGAGGGGGGCTTTAAAAGGAGCAGCTGGTCCTCTTCATGGAATAGGCCAGCAACTCCAGCAGAGCCCAGAGGGGTATTTTAGGCAATATACTTCAATAACAACTTCATGTAGTGCTCAGGTGAACGGCAGTGCCCCACCTAAATATTTGACCTGAAGTTGCCACTGAGCAGGCTCTCCAGGCTGACTTCTTTGATGGATCAATTTGGAACGTGTTAATGGCATTACTCAGCACAATAAATAAAATGCGACTCACCTTAATGTTTCTTGGAAGTAGTCATGGAGTTTATGACACCCAGTGGGAACAGCAAGAGAGGGTCATCTGGAAGGAACAGGGAAACATGTCGAGTGCTCGCAGGGGAAATTTCAAGAAACAGATGGAGAAAATATCAGAATTCTCAGCAGCCCCCAAGGAACAGATGAAAAACTTTTGGGTCAATAAGCTAGAGAGTGAAAGGCTCAGAAACCAGGTTTGTGGTCGGATTATCTAGTCCACGTACTGGGAAATGCTAATGATCCACTAGATCCTCCGGTCTTTACGGGTGCAAAACTTTGAAAACTTCTGAGGTAAAGCAGTAGGGAAGATGTTTCTCATGTTATTTATGGGAAATCAAAAATGATTTGTTAAGTGGAAAGGAAGACTTTCTATCCTCTGTAGAACCTCAGAAGGAATCTGAATTTTCCTTTTCTAGTTGATAAAATCAGTAGGAGAGAGAATTTTCTAACCTGATCATCAGATCTGTTACTGAAGACCCAACTGGTGCAGAAACACAACACAATAACAATTTTAGATGGAAGTGCCATTTGTAGCAGTTAAATTACCCAAAGGATCTTTCACATGAATGCTCTGGACTGAATAGCATGTGCGTACCCATTCCAGTCATGGGTCCAAAACAAATTAGGAAGCTAATACACACCCCTCCACTGGGATTTAATTGACCATTAGTTTCCTAGGTTCTGAAAAATCATGTCATTATATCTAACTTATTTCTACACTGCTTTTTACCCCCATAGGATCATAGTACTATATACATTAAAAAAAAATGCATCCTCCACCACAAAAATGCTGTTGCCTTTTGAGGGTGAAAGCTTCTGCCCAGCAACACTCCACAACTGGTGTAGACATTTTTACTCAGGAATTGAAAAATACCATATCTCGCTACAATTACACAGAAGAATGTGGGTCAGACAAACATAATTACCAATTATAGAGTTTAGGCGAAGATGTGGCAGTAACAAGCTCACTGCTGGGAAACAGTATAGCTAGTTCTTAATAATAAATTTCCTTTAGACATCAGCTTCTCCCCAGAGATTCACACCAATAAAATGAAGCAGAAATATAACAAAATCCCTTCAAACATCTAAAGGGAGTTTATCTTTTGGGAAGAAAAAAAAAGGGATAAAAATTGAAAGTAATTATAATTTGAGGGCTAACTGTAGCCATTCCAAAACACCACCTTTCATGAGCAAGTTCTTGGGATTTCAGCAGTGCAGCCAGTTCCACAACAGGCAGCTCAGCTTCGTATTTGAGACGAATGACAACCCCCTAAGGGTATGATAACTCTAATAACGCCAAACTGGTGGCTCGGTTCAATATTGACTTGTAAAGTGCCAGTACGGGACTCAAGTGTGTAACTTGCAGTAACTTGCAAGTTACACACTTGCAGAAATAACCCAAAATGTTCTTGGCAGATCATCTCTGCCATCAACTCTTTGATCTCTGAAGCTGGTTAGCCGTGCTGTGGGGTAAGACCGAATCTGAAGATGATAAGTCTAAGGAAGAGCTGAGCTTTGTGGTCTGTTTGTGAGCTGTTAACCTCCCTGTACGCGGGGCTCTGTTTGGAGCACGAATCGGCAACATATTGCTTGGCTGGTTTCCTCTGAGCATACGATTTGCCACCTTCTGTATTCTGATCAGTGGTGAGCCAGCCCTAAATACCTGTTAGCTGCAAAGCATACCCTTTATGTGGCAAAAACCCTGATTTTATGGTTTCTTGTATTCTTCATGAAACAATTAATCATACGACTCTCCGAGTCTGAAGATTTTGCAACTGTCACAAGGCTGTACCAGACAGGTACCTCGGTCAGGTATTTGGACTTTCTTTAAACTCCATAAAAATAACAAACCAAAGGGTTGACCTTGTACTGTACGTGCATGAACGCAGGATTTAAACAGATGCAGAAAAGATCAAGAATTTCAAATAGGCCCAGGAGAATGCCATTCTGCAGGAGTATATTAGGGTTCAGTGTAAAATCTCACCATAGAAAAAGAAATTAAATGAAATGAAAAATAAGTGTAAAACCCAGGAGTACTAGTAAGAGGTTGAACACTCTACCTTAGTTCCTGCTTTCTGACACTGGTCACAGATACAAAAAGATATGTCCCTTTCACAGAGCAAATGACAATGCCCTCCTAATTCCAGCAGCTATAGCTCCATCCTCATTTGAAAGACATTACAGAAAAGTAAAACACAGCAATCAAAGAGATACAGGCAGTCAACATACCCCTGCACGTGTGTCCAAGAAGGACGTCACCATAGGTAGTTAGATTCTTTTGGGTTTTGTCATTCATCTTTCATTAACCATCTGTAACTCTCAGTGGTTTTCAGATCCCATGTTCATGCCTAGAACAATATCCACTTGAAAGAAACTAAGGGCAGTATTTTAGGTAGGGAGAAGGCAGGTGCTGAAATACAGTTAGGACTATGTCACTGTCGCACACTTATCAACAGCTATAGGTACTGTGATGTCTATACATCACCAAGATGCTAGATTTTATTCTAAATAAGGAAAAACATCCAAGTGACAGAGACCTTACATGTCCGCGAGATGCATTTCTAAAAAAGATATGCCGTGTTTCAAGTATGAGTTATAGGGACAGATACTGCAATCTGGGTGAAGAATTATAGGCTGCGTTTATAGGAGGTCAGGTTGGGTAACCACAGTGGCCTGAAAAAATTATTAATCTCATTTGAAAGATGGAATGCAATCTTTAAGTTAATATAAATACACCATGTGCAGCAGTGAGCCCTGAGGAAGGCATCAGGATATGGAGCAATTTAGGCAGGGAGGAATGAACCAAATGTGAGATAAGGCCAGAATGAAAAGCAAAGTCTGATGTCTGTTATCCCCTGGAGAAACTGAGGTTCAGGCCTGAATCCGGTGCAGAGATTCCCACATCTGACCTGTGTTTCTGGAGAAATCTTAATAGCCTCGTTAATCCTGGGTGCAATGCAGTTCATCCAAATGAGAGTGAGGAAGTGATCTGATGACAACATGCACTTACGCATTTACATAAGGAAAAGATACTGCATCCAACATGAACTACTTATTTTGCAGCTCATTCTGATTAACAAAGAATATATCAGTCATACAGCTGGAAAGTGACATTATCCTAAGAGCTAGTAATTAAAAGTGGACAAAATGAAGACAATTGTAGCTGGTGCTTCCCAATGGCTAACATCCTCCAGCTGAGGAAAATTATGAGAAAACAGTGAGTGGGAGGAAGAAATCAGAGAGGAAAACATGAATGAAAATCAGAAGTTCTTTCAGAATAGAGTCAGTCCATCAGCATCATCAAGGACAGACTGGCTAAGGCCCAGCTACTTCAGTGGTAAACCAAAAGTATTTCAAAGATTCAACAAATGGGAAAAATACAGCAACTGTCTGAAGTGCAGAGTTGTGATGTAGAAGAAACTGATACTGGAAAATAAAGAGATTGTGAAAAATCGGTCCGTGGTGATGCTAAGCAGGATTTTTTGGAGAGTGTTCGAATTGCATAGAGTAAAATTGTGAACAACAATACAAAAAGCCAGACTTGTTCAATAAATGTTTCTGTTTGGTACTTTGGAAGGTAACTTGGAAAGTAAGTCTTGTTTATACAAGACCAAGGTTGAATAAATACTTTCCAGCCCATTAGGAAATAAGCAGGATGTTAAACATCATCTAGTAGAGATAAACATTTTTAAATCAGCAGGCCTGGATAAATCACACCCAGGGGTCCTAAAATATTTGACTGAGGAGAACTCTGGCTTGCTAATGTTAATTTTTAATAAATTTTAATATCAGAGAGATTGCAGGTGACTGGAAGCAGGGTAGTAAAAAGAAAAAAGAAAAAAAGAGAAAGCGAGAGACAGAGATAAAGAGAGAGGGAGGGAGAGAGGGAGAACAGGAAATCAAGTGCAATTACAGGGGAGTTATTGAGCAGTTAACCTCACATCAATCCCAGGTAGAGTAGTGGAAAAGCTGAGACAGGACTGAACTGCCGAAACATGAAAGAACAAGATTTTAATTACTGCCAGTCAACATGGGTTTATGGAAAATAGCTCCTCTCGAATAAAACTGGTTTCATGTTCTGCCTGCAAAAGAGCTATCTGTACAGATGTAGCAGGCTTTCTCAAGGCTTTAGACTTAGTGCATGACATACTTACTAGATAAACACTATATAACTTCAAGAAAACATATGTTAAATGGCTAAGACATTGCTATTTAGCATAACTCAAAACTGTGTCAATCAGACCATCGTCAAATGAGGATGCTTTACTGGCTTTCTGCAGGGCTTTGAAGTATACTTGGTGCTATTCAGCATTTTCAGTGATGCTCTGCAAGGGAATATAAAGTCAGCACTGACAGACAGATGGCTGACACAAATATTAGCAGCCTGGTAAATAACAATGAGGAGAAAATACTCACGCGGAGAGTATTTTGGGTCACTTGTTAAAGGGAGCCCATTTGAACAAAATGCAGTCAGTGCAAAGGTGATCCTATAAGGCAGAGAGCAAAATAAACCTGATGGTATCCCGGAAAGCTGTGATTCTGGAGAATGATTTGGGAATCTCAGTGGGCAAGTAAGGCAGTATGAAATTACTAATTCCAGAAAGACAAAAAAAAAAAGGTAAATTGTTCCCATGATCCATACACCTACAAACAAGGGAACAGTGAGCAGTAATGTGATTTTACCTCCTCACCATACAAGATCTCACAGAAACCCGGAGTCCAGTTTTTACCAACCTCTTTTAACAACTTAAATGGCAACAGAGAGCAAGTGTTAGACTGATCTGATGAATGACGGAGACACCTGACCGTGAGAGATTGAGAGACCCATCTACTGAGTTTACTGGGAAGAAAAAAATGAGTGATGTCTTGATTACACTGTGTAGTTACTTCCAGACAAGAACGTACTGGATACGAAAGGGTTCTTACATCTGGCAGAGAAAAACATAATGAGAACCGGTGACTGGAAGTTGAAATCAGAAATTCAAAACGGTCACAATTTTTCAAACAGTGACGGCGATTAACCACTGTGACAAACTTCTAAAGGAAATGATTGATTATCCATTTCCTGATGTATTCATATCAAAATTAGATGCTTTTCCAGAAAATATATTTTAGCCAAAATAAAAGCTATGCTTAATTCAAATGCAAAGTATTGGGTAACAGCATGAAATAGAAAAGTCTATGGCATGCAGGAGAGAAAATGTGATGACTGCGTGGTCCTCTCTGAGTGCAGAAGCTCTGGATGTCTGCAAGAAAGATACCTCTACTCTGATATAGCAATACAATCCAGTAGGGAAAAAGATTTTAAAACCAAACTTGAAAATGAGCTAAAAATATTAAAGTGACTCTAATTAACCACTGGACATGCTGATGGTGCTACAACTCCAACAACTGTACACCTGAGGCTGGATTTCTTAAAAAAAAAAAAAGAAAAGAAAAAGAAAAAAAAACAGAAGGAGAGACAGAGACATAATCTTTTCTAGCTGTAAGCATCACAGATTCATTATCTGGGGAAGCTGTAAAGTCACCATCACTGCAGTTTTTAAGACTTGTTTACACAAATCTCTGTGAGGAACACTTTCAGTTCCTTGGAGAAAAGGAGGATGAGGGGTGACCTCGTTGCTCTCTACAGCTTCCTGAGGAGGGGAAGTGGAGAGGGAGGTGCTGATCTCTCCTCCCTGGGATCCAGTGACAGGACTCATGGGAATGGTTCAGAGCTGCGCCAGGGGAGGTTTAGACTGGACATTAGGAAGCATTTCTTTACTGAGAGGGTGGTCAAACACTGGAACAGGTTTCCTAGAGAAGTGGTCGGTGCCCCAAGCCCGTCAGTGTTTAAGAGGCATTTGGACAATGCCCTTAACAACATGCTTTAACTTTTGGTCAGTCCTGAATTGGTCAGGCAGTTGGACTAGATGATCATTGTAGGTCCTTCCAACTGAAACATTCTGTTCTGTTCTATTCTGTTCAGTGTCACTGATTCTGCTTAGGGCAGGGATAGGACTAGATTACCTCCTAAGGTCCCGTCTACTGCTATCATTTCTGTGCCATGGTTCAAGTAAAAGTCACAGGCATGATGCTAAAACTAGCGGGGAGGGATAGGTCCTCTGTTATGTAGAAGGCCTAATTGAAAATTTAGGCCTAACATTATGTGATGTTACAAAGCTTCCATATCTGAATTACTTTATTTAGAAGGTAAGTCTGCCCGCTTTTTTATTATTCTTCTTTGGATACGCTAGTGTCTGGAAAAGATCAGAAATGGAGGTTCTGGTTATCTAATACCTATCTCAGTACTTACCTGCCCTGAAGCCCTGTAGCAGTTCAAGTGCTTTTTGAGAAATGGTGTTTTTCAGGCCATCTGAGGCCAAACTGGAAAAGCAGAAAATCAAAAGCACCATGCAAAGGTGGCAGGGGCTAACGTGTCCTCCCCAGCAGGGACACATCTGAGTCAAGATGATTCACAACCAGACCTGTACAAATAACTAATTTTTCAGTTTGCCAGGTGAACTTGAAGGGAGAAAAAACATACACACTGCCCTGAACTGAAGTTCATATCTGTTTCTTGATGGAAAGAACTATGGAAAAAAAAAAAAAAGCTATTTTCATCAGGCTGACTAAACTGTTTCATTTTATTTGAAATTGTTTTGTCTTTGTGGTCTGTTGCATATAAACATAAATTTATGGAAAATTTTCTTGAAAAGTCAACCCATAGCAGAATTTTTGAGTGGTGAACAAATGATTCACCCCCCAAAACTTCTGTGGCTTTGTTCAGACCTTTCTATGCATTTCAGCTTCAACAGCTACACTGCTGGATGCAGATAGTATCAAAATGCATCAGAGAGTCATGGCCCTTCAAATTGGCCAGATGCACCCTGCAATCAAAAAGCCCAGAGAAACTCAATGACAGGAATTAATCTCTGGAAAATTCCCTAAAAAACATCACTCAGGTGGAGAAAGCTTTGTGCAGACAGACCTTCTCCTTAAAAGTACTGGACATGACTAAAAGAAAATGGAAAGCCCTGCCTTTTTTTCCCCTCTCTCATACTGTCCATTTAGCGGGAATTGTTTTGTTTTCTGTCTGTCTCGTCTCCAACTCTGCAGCTACACAGCCCCCAGGACCACAAAGCCTGTCACCCACCTTTCTCCAGGTAGTGGACAGAAAGCCTGGTACCTAGGGGGAGTTGAGTTGCGAGACCATGTATGGAAATCTCTCAGCCAAAACATATAAAAGAAAGATGTTATTTTTCATAGAGAAGAATCTATATCATTAGGCTTATCCATATAATGCTGCAAGACATGTCTTTCAAACACGTATATTGAAGAAAAGGTAATACCCTAGCAAGCACCTACCACTTCAGCTCAGCTTGGCATACAGCTGTGCTATATACAGTGCATATATAGTGCTCCCCCCAGTTTGGACAACCACATGGGACTTGATGGAAAGTTCAACACCTTCCCATGAAGTACAAACAGCCTCTGAAAATGCAGCACAATCACAGCTGGCTGAAACTTACTTAAAAAAAAAAAGTTACAAAATTGTCAGAAAGTGGAGAAGACTCAACCTCTGCAATAGTCATATCTTACTCATGATAAGGAAACAGATATTTAACAAAATGGTCAGAAACTCTTAATCAGTTCTTTTTGCTGAGATTAAAAAACTCTAAGTTTGTGAAAATAAGTTTTTTTGCAGAAACATGTTGGTGTCAAGGGAACTCGCATCAAGACCAGAGCAGAATTTTTAGTCCAGAGACAGGAAGATTTAGCCTTATTTCAAGCAAATACTGTAACCAAAAGGCCTCAAAGTCCTTGTACTATCTTTTTCTGCTCTGGTGAATGATAATCATTAAAAAAAGTGGAATAGCTTAACGCAGAGATGAAGAGAGACAGATAGCCCAGACTTAGGATGCCCACCTTCAGGGAGCTCCATTTTAGTTTGTGTTCAACCGCGTATCATCTGTGCTCAATCCAAAAGGCTAAAGGGTTTGAGTCTGGAACAGCCCCATACAGTAACTATTTTGACTTACTGTTTCTGTGGGCAAACACTGCACAACTTAACGCTGCACTGGTCTGTCCACCTGACTGTGCTGAAATACGGTGTTGCCACAGATGCCAGCAGCCTCCGCACCATCAGGCAGCCCTCTCTCTCCATGTAGCGCAGTGCTTAGGGACAGTCTTTTGTTCCAGTGCACGACGGGAACATTTTACAAACTGCCAAGTTTTATTCTTGAGATTAAATTTTGGTTTTCCAGCTACCCCTCCCCCCCAGTAGTCCCCATAGAGGACGACATATTCTTATCTACATTCTTTGAATGATTTGTATTACATTATTCTTTGGTTGGCTAAGTATCAGGCCAGCTTAAAAAGAAATAAAAAAATATTTCCTAAGACAATGTATTCCCGTGATGAAGTGCATTAGATCATACTCCTGAAAGACTCTGCAGCTAAACTTTGCTACCCATTCGACTGCAAGTGCATTAACCAGACTCAGCTTCGGTTTACTTTCACAGAGCTCAAATGGATTTATAATGCCAAGGAGAAAAAAAAAAAGATAACACGTCCTTTTTGCGCAATGAAAACAGACCAACTTTGCCATACACTCCAGGTGCACAACCCCTGAAAAATGAAGGTGCCATTTTTTCAGTCTCTTCCCTGCCTGCCGTGCTTTCAGAGCCACATTTTGAGGGCTGCACCAGGAGGGGGCAGGAGAAAGCCATCCGTGCCTTCCCACGTAGGGAAACCCTGGCAAAACCGATTGAAAACTTCCCCAAGCTCCAACTTAGCTTCTGTGCTCCTGGCACGATCCCTCTTTTACACACATCAAATGATATGTGCAGAGCACTCCGAGCATGGATTATTTGCAGGCAGAGATCCTGCAAATCCGGGTTTGTAATGCATCCCACGGTGCGAAGGGCAGGCTTTCTAAAAGCCTGTCGGGTTGGTCCAACTTCACTTCCTCCCCAGTTAGTAGGAATTTTGACATTGAGATAAATGAGTTTTGGCTAATTTTCTCTTACAGCCCTTTGACGTAAAGACCATCTCAGCCTCGGCATTTGAGCAGCACCTCAAAAGATCCTTACCACGCTCTCTGCAATAATCAACAACAATAATTGTGCAGTGGATGAGATTGAATGTGGTCTTGTATAGCTCAAGGCAGGGTAGATAAATGCTGATAAAGCACATAGTGGTTATCTGAACAGCAGCCCTGATACACCTAAGAGTCGCTCGCACATCATGTTCAACATGGCTGGGCAGATCTCAAAAGGTGTAGGGTACGAACCGCGTTTGGGTAAAACTCAGTCTTCAGAGAAAACTGCTTCAGACACCTACCTTTGCAGTGGGAAACTGAGAATTGGGGATGGTGGGGAAGACTCTTGTGTGTTTCAAAACTTCCAGCTTTTGGGAGGGTCAGGAAAAAAAAGTAAAAAACCCCAGTCTTCTCTTGTGGTATTTTGGCATTTCTGCTTTCAATCATAGCCAGAAACCAGAAATGTGAAGCCTCATGAGAATTAAATATGTAAGGAAAAAAATATCAACCAACCTTTGCTGAACAACAAAGACAACTTGGCTCATGTTGGTTTCCAACTATGGGTGAAGGTTCAAGTCACTTACTTCAAAAATACATTACTCATGAATGAGCTTTATTAAGAAACCTTGTGCTCCTATAACTCTTTCCATGTGAGCTTTTCAAGTACTTTATGGAATTAAGCAAAACAACCCTGGGAGGTAGATTAGTTCTAACATCCCCACATTACAGATGGGAAAACTGAACACTAAGCACATCTGTAGGAGAGCCAGAAATAATATTACCTAACTCTCATGTACTGCTTTTCAGCAGTAGATCTCACATCTTTACAATGGAGGAACCATTACCCTTATTTTATAAAGAAGCAAAGTGACTTGCTTAGGCTGGCCAATAGCTGAGTGGAGCGGAGCGAAGCAAGAGGAGCCAGTTCTTCCCAGGCCTGGAAGTCCCAAGGCCTGATTTTACTAACTAAATGACCAAACCACGCTGTCTTTCTTTAATATTAAACAATTATGCAAATGCAAAAAAATTAAACACAACGAAAATACATCAGGGTTGATTTTGGGAAGCTAAAAATCTGTTTTCTAATACTGAGGAATTTCTTGATTGACTATATCTCATATCCCACTGATGCATTGCATCTTTGCCTTGCTAGTGAACATGGGAAAAGAAGCAAAGGTCAAATCTTTTCACATTAATCATGTGGTATTACCTGACCACAGACGGCATCAGCAGAAAAATTTGACATCAAAGAAGTCTGTTCTATGGTCCTTTTGATGTTGCAAACCCGAACACAAAGAAGATAGTTTGAATTTTCACAGAAGTAATGACACATGAACACAGAAGGGGTCATGATGTTGCTGTTTTAAAAAATAATAATCCAGCAACCCTCTCCCCCCAAATAAAACTTCCATTTCCTTTTGATAACCTTTTCCCTTCTTACAGGAAAAACAAACACTTGAGCTCTTTTACTGTAAAGCTCTCTTGCATTGCACCCAGTTGCTTTTTGGCAAGATCTCTTGTCCCAGAGCAGGCCCCCAGTGAGCTGGGCACTCAACAGCCAAATCAGGAAGATGGTGATATCCCAGAGAGCTCTCCATCTAGATGCATCGAAGACACTGTTCCACCCTAAGAAATCCCCTTTGCTTCTTCTGTGCAATCCCATTATTTCGAGCCCAGAACTAACAGTCTAAGAGCAGGCAGTATAGAGGCTTTTGAACTAGCAACTAAAACAAGGAAAGCTCATACACAGTTCTGGGAGGAAAAATTATGACCAAGAAACTCATAAAGGCAAGCTGAAGTTGCTGCTGTCAAAGCCGTTGCTGAGGTAGAAGAGTGACAGGTTAGAGGATGCTACCTCGGCCCAGCTGTAATTCTCTACATTGGGAAGCACTGTGGTGCTTGTCTGCAGAAAAATGAATCTAGAGCAACCACATTAGTGCACTGTAATTATATAAATTATAAAGATTAAGATCATTCCACATAAATTATAAATATCATCATATAAAGAGACTTCATGAGTCCCCAGAATGGGCTGAACTTAAGACAATCTTTAAAACTGTTTTGGCAAAGTTGCCTGTTGACAGAGCTTCCTTCTCTAATTCAGTCAATCAAACATCCTTCCCAAAGGCTAAGCCAAGTTAGAGCTGATATTACACTAGAGGGAAGGATGCAGAGTCATTTGCACATGACTTAAATTGAAATTCAAAGGGCAACAGAAACAAATCCCCAGTTTTATTTTATGCATTTATTCATTTTTGTAAGATTAGCTTTTAGCACAGGCGGGCAACAGAGTCAAGTTCTTTTGCTCTTTGCTGTGCCCCAGCTCTCCTGTGTATATCTGATGAGTCACTTCTTGCTTGTGACATATCTTTGCCACCTGCAAAATAGTCACACTTCTCTGGGGCCCAATGACTGGGTGGAGGGTGGTTTTTTTGAGGTCTTTTTTCCACTTGCAGAGTCCTTTGAGATCACTGGAAGGAAATTCCGTAAACCTGTGTTGCTACTCCTCTGAATTTCAGATAAGAGATCCAATCTGAGTGATGTAGACATTATTACTGTTGCTATTTGTCTACAGAAACCGACCTTTTACACTGTGCTGAAAAGAGCCAGACACTGCAGAAACCGATGAGGATGACACAGTGGATCTCCTCCACTCTGTTGTGAAGTCTGATAAAAAGAGGACTTCATGTGTGCCTGACTGCGTGGGCAGACAGAAAACAATTACTCCTTTTTCACTTGTGTTAATTTAAGAAAAAAGGTCATTTTGGACAGCTAAGAGAGTTGCTGTAATAATGATATTTTACTTGTTTAACCAATCCTCAGCTTTAACAGATTTATATCTCAATGTCAGCACCAACCATCCATTCAAGGACCAGAAAAATGCTTTTATGTCAAAGTGGTATTACTTTCCCTTAAGTACAGATGTGGAAATGGAAAGACGGAGGTATTTGAAGATTCTTCTCTGACTTGGGAACAGCACTGAGATCTCTAATTTTCATGTGCTCTTCCCTAGTCCCTGCATTGTATATATGCCCAGATTTAAGTTCCCTAAGCCAGTGCCAGCTGAGAAAGGCTTTTGGGTCAGTGCCATGCTGAGATCCCTACCAGACTCAGCATGGCAAAACTGTCCCAGGGACTCAACCTGGACCTCCGTGTTGCACAGCGTAGGTGCACCCCTTTCCCTCAAACAGCCCTACTCTGTATAGTGCAGAGAAACGTGCTCATGGGTTAGCTGTCTCCAATGTGCAAAGCTGTGCTCTCATTTGGCTCTAAACCACCTCGCACTGGTAGTAAGCAGTGACTATACACAAGGTGGAAAGTGCTGTGGCTCCCAGCGGTGTTAGGATCTCCCAGAGCCTGGCTGATGCACTTATTCAAACTCTCAGGGTTAAACTAATTTTTACAGAGGGTTCAGGTGGAAAAGCCTGCAAAGAAAGCAGGGGACAGGGCAATTTGCCTTTCTCTGTACACCATGACGCAGATGGTCCTTTCCAGCCCTACGTTCTTAGGCTTACTGTCACTGATAGCTGCAGGACAGTCTCAAAACTAAAATATGGTCCCTTTTTATACTAACCAAAATGCAACTATAAAAGAAATCTCTCTTGTTTAGTCATTTGGACTGCTGCCGGAGAAAAAATGAACAAGAGGTTTCCTTTAAGTCCACTGAGCAGAACCTTGCAATGTTCACATCCCTGAAGGTGATATGCTCTCATCTAACTAGAGCATCTGCTCATTTATTGTCCCCAGGAGTCATCACCTGGAATTGGGAACATCAGGGTTTTGCTTGAGCATTCAGCATTAAGTTGTTGGCAAATCTTCACTGTAACATTTTTTCTTATCTAATGATAATTTGATGTATGAGAAACCTGCCGAGTGAAAGCTTGACTATTATGTGAGCAAACAATACAGCAGTATGTCCAGTATTATCTGTGAAATGTATTTCAATACCTGTGTGATTAATAATGGATTTGGAAGCACAGTGAAGTATAAATAATCCAAAGCTATATGCAAACTTCTGTGAAGGAAAGGGATTAATACTAGAACCAAATGAGGCCCTGGAAAATGCAGCACTCAAAATAAATTGGCCAAAATGCAGGATCATCCCTCAATGTAATTAAATAATAACAAAACTCACAGGTCAACAACCCCGTGGTTTTCTCTAGTAAATATAAAACAAAGAAAATCAGTAGCAGCCGAGTTGCTGCTTAAATTAATTAATTAAACCGACCACTTCAATAGGAAAACCCTATAAGGGTTAGGAAAAAATTGCTGCTAAGGCTGGGCAGGGTTGCTCTGTTGTGTAGCATTCCAGGGAGGGAGTTTGGAAACAGAGGGAGCAATTCTGTACTACATATCTTGGTCCTTTTAGCACACATACAGGAAAAGAACAGTCTTTAAAAGAGGACATCATAGTTCTGCAGCCTTCCAAAGAGGACTCGAGAAGAAATTTGACCTAAGCACTTACTAGCGTAAGACATTTACGTAAACTTTGCTCTGTTGCACACTTCAGCTCCTCAGAAACCCTGTGATCTTTCTAGTCCAAAAGTCAGTCCTGAACATCTGCGCTAAGCAAAGTCTTCCTTCGCTGATAGATTTTGTCTGCTTTGCAGGGTGAGGAAGGCTGACCTGTTCCTTTTCCGTCTGCAGGGCGGCGCAGCACATTCGCTAAACAGTTTTCGAACACGTCATCTCTGAAAACATCTTAAATACCATGAATTACATGAGCGCACAGAACAGTGGGCTGTTCTGACACTGAGAAAATGGTGCCAGAGAGGATGCTGGTACCTTCCCTGATCGGCAGCCAGTAAGATCTAGTGATTATTATTAGCTATTGTTTTAATTGCCCTGGATGATGTGAATTTGCTGGCTTTGCATGCTTCTCTTTTCCTTGATTTGACTCTTTTAACACACTCACTGAAATACCGGTATAAATTAAGGAGCTACAATTTAAAGTGTAAAAAACTGGTGTGACAAAACAGCATGTGCACAAACTAAATTTTTTTTTAAAACTACCCAAGAATTGCCTCAAGACAAATCTTCTTTCACTGAGTTAAATGTTATTCACTAAAGGAAAAAATACATAGTACAAGAATAAGTCCTTGAAAGGAAAACAGCCTCCTAAACCCACAAACCCAAGCAAATCAAAAGACAACTTGTTCATAGAGATAAAGGGATAAAACAGAGAGGAACGTTTTTAACAACGACTTTTTTCATTCTCTCTTTTTAATCTAGTATCAGTATCAAGAGCTGAATGGGGAGGGCCTTTGAACAGCACCTGCATGGGCCAGCAGTGAAGGTCACATACCAACCTACAAATCTCTCCTCCCTGGCACTGGAGAGACAGTGTTACATTCCTCCCTTTGTACTGACATGAAGTGGCTTCAAGTCCATGTCCAAGTCTAAATAGTCATGAGCTGTAACCCAATCATAACTGGTGACTTCAGTACACCGGCCGACAGTGGAAACCGGAGACTGCGGATCCCCAGCCTCCTGCACACCCCTGAGCACCCTCCTTCAGCTTGGCTTTTTCCCTTCCCTGCTAGCAACGTCAGCTCCGATCCTCTCAGGCTGGCACCGGTTTGTTGGGAGACCTGTGCAATTAAGTGTTCAGAAAAAAAACCAACTTCCAGCAACTTTATTAAGGAGGGCTGTGGGCTGGAGTAGGGGAGTAGGTTCCTTTCACCAGGTTCAATTGCATGAGAGCCTTGGAAAACTTTCTGGCAGTTTGCTGCAAGGTTATTAAAGCAATTGCTGCATGCTTCAGTCCCTTCTCGCTTCTTTTTTAGGCAAAAGCTTAATGAAGGCAAGCAGGAGAAAGAACTTTCTGTCACCCTCACTGACCTGTTTTGACTTTTAAAAAGGAAAGTGATAGTGCTGTTGTAGGGTATTTTAACCATTGCTGCTGAGCCACTCAGCAAAAAGCTGTACGTTTCTTCTAGAGCTTTAAATCACAGGCAATGACATCCCCAGCAACATACAGGGGAGCTGCTAGGCGCTTGTCCTACCACAATTATTCTGCAGTGGTATACAAAATGTCTTTCTTTTTTTCTTTTTCACTATGCTGAGACTCACCACAGTAACTCCCTTTGTTAAGGGCTGTTGGAAATACCACAGGTGAAAAATATATACTGTAGTACTCTATCTAGTTTTCTTAATTAGAAAATTATGTAATCTGGGGTAACAGAATGTATTCAGTTTAAAAAGAAATGTCAAAGATGAAGGGATTAGTTCATATTAATATTTTGGAGGACTTTATAACCAAACAGAAATACACACACAAAGGGAACAGAATGCTAATTGGTTCCAGCACGCTCACAGTCTGTGCTGCCTTCCTCTGCTCAGGCTCTTTTTGTAGGGGACCGCACAGAATATGTGTGCCCTGGGAAAGGAAGGGGACCTGGAGCAAACCCTGAAGAAGCTGTGAAAGCCTTTGCACAGGAGTGAGGGCATGGATTTATCGTACGAGTGCGAAGAGCAATAAGCCATCTTCAGAGAGGGCTGAATGAAAGAGTTACACATGCTACGGACAGTCCGTGCTTAGCAAGATACCATTGTGGACCTGAAAACCTAAAAACTGACCTTTAAGTGCTTGCCAGCATCTGTGAGATAACACTTATTCTTCTGACAACCATTGCGCTGAGAACGTTTTACCTCAAGCAGACATTGTGCTCACACAATGGATCTCCTTGCCCAAAACACTGGTGCGATGACGCTTATTATGGGGTTGACAGTCCCATTATAGAAACACAGCCAGAGCTGCCAGTCTTTAAAGGAAAGATGTTCTGTGCACTGCACGCATGTGACAGGCGTTAATTCCAGCCCTGAGAGGGCAACATGGTTAAACCTAGGTGCACCAGTGGCTTCCATGGGTGCTTGTGGTTCTCCAGAGACAAGGCCATTCAGTTTGAGTGGGATCACTGGAGTTTCACAAAACACCCACTCTTTCCAAGCAACTGACTTGTGCTTGGAGCTGTACTGTTAAGTGGTGATGTTACAGAAATTCTAGAACGTGTCAGTTTAATCAGCAGTCCACAGCTAAAGCCCTCTTTAATGTCAGTTATACATTAAAACATATGTATTGGGTATTTAAAAGATTGCAATCCAAATAGCAGAGCCTCCTTGCACCACAGAGGTTTAAGGAGGATGTTTAAGACCACTAAAGACCACTTAAAGCTAACACAGTTTTTTGGAAGTGTTTAGATAGTCCCAGCACAGGAAACCATGGAGAAACCAAAGATCAGCAGAAGAGTTTAAAGACAGAATTGTACTTCCAGGCAAACCACCCACTTCCCAAACATCATGGAGGTACAAGGCATCTGCTGTGCAAACTTTTCCATACACCCCTGAAAGAATTAAATATACGGCCACATATAACAATAGAGCATCAAAAAACCAAGCACTTAGATTCCTCGCTCCATAAACTCCCGGTCAGCTAATGAGGAGCTTGCAAAATAGGCCAGAGCCGCTATTTTCAGATCTAGATGCTGTGTTTTACTTGGAAGGGTTTAATATATCAATAGGAAATGACAGAATTTTTTCCTTGTGATGTTCTTCATCCCAATAAAACTACATACAAATATTCTACGTGCCAAGACTTCTTCAGGCAAATTCTGGCTCATCAAAATCCCAAATCCTATCATTCAATTAATATTACTCAAATTAGCCATTATGCAGTGGGTGAGGTGGCAAAGTATCTAACGTCATCATGACATAATATTGTCAAGCAGTGTTGTGACAACTTTTGCATTTTAGAAAAAAAGAGCTTAGCCAATCTTACACTGATTCGAATGACAGCAGCTAATTATTGGCTAGTCAGATAAAATTTGAGTGTATCCAGATGAAACTGATGTAGGAACGGCAGCTATTAAAAATAGCTTTAAAGACAGCAGCAACTTCCCAAGTTATTAAATAAGAAATAACAGTTATCTTCTGATGTTATTGACAATTGTCTTTATAATATCAACAACCGTATCACATAGTTAGAGTGTGATGCTTTTCAATATTTCAGAAGATATAAATTAGCCTTTCAAGAAAGGTTCATGACCCTAATTTCATTTTCCCCAAATAAATCCAATGCGATGTCCTCAGAGAAGATAATGAAGATCTAGAGCTCACCTGAGGAATCCTTTAAAAGCCCATTAATCATCTTTAAAATACATTGTGGTGACATGTATTACCAGATTGTTCTTCTAAAGAACTGTATGTAAGATATTCCTGGCATGCAGTAGATTACACAATACTGCCATCAAACTAGGTCTGTCTTTCTTGGAAGATGTGGAAACTGGAGTATCAGACTCAAGGGAACAAATCTTTGATTTGCAGCATCCCAGGATAACAGTCAGGGGAAGCCAAACATACAAGGAGAACAGAAGAGTTGAGATAAGGATGACTTAGGAAACAAGACATACAACATATGCATACGGTCCTGATGGGAGGAGAAATATTTGTTGTGAAATAACATGTACAAAGGCACATTTAAAATATCATTACCTCGATCAATCTCTGTCTGTGCAAGGCAGCTCTCAGCTGCTTGAAAGCTCCTGTCCATTGTGTCTAGAAAGGGGCCCCATCAAAAACATTTAGCAATAGCATAAGTAAAGGAAACATTAAGTGTGGAACAGCAGCTGACTTACTTCATTTCATCAAAACTGGACAAAATTAGTCATAATGCAAAGCAAGTTTCTAATGAGTAACAAATGACATATATTTGAAATAATTCTAATGTTGTCAGTTAAAAATATCTTGAAATTAATTCCTTTGTAACATCAGTCATCTGTAAATTATCTGTTTCAACACTTTTCTTAAGTTTATAGTTCATACAAATTCGGTAGCGAGTCTTGTTTTGAACTGAGGTTATGTTTCAGTACAAAACAGAGCACTAAAATTGTGTCCACTTACAGCATCATTTGTTGATAGTTGCTACATTTAAAAAATATTAGTAGCTGTTACTAAATGCCAGAAGCTGTCAGAAGTGATGAAGATGTTAATTTTTAGTCTTCACCACTTCAGATATTATCTGATATTCATTTTCTCTGACAAATGCAGATATTTATGAACTGACTACAGCGATCTTCCAGAACTGGAAATTGGTCTGCACTATATGATGAAGACTAACAAGTTGATCATGATTAAAAGCAGAGTGCTGTAACTAAAGTTAGCCTTGAGCTTAACTGAGGGGCTGTGGCTGTCCTCACTTCCAGTAAGTCATTCTAAGTGCCAGTGAGATGAAAATCATAAAATCATTTACTTCCAAGCTGAGGTATTCGTCAAATTCCTTTGCTGTATTTAGATGATTAGCTTCCTCTGTCCTTATCTGCCTTTTTATAGAAATTTCTTATCCCTCTGGAACTTCGGGCACTTTTTGTCCAACTTCAACATTTCCTGGTGAACACAATCGCAGGTAACTACTCAGATCTGATAGACTGTGGTCAATTAAACATCATTTCCATCTGGTCTTCACGCATTTATGCTCCATGTGCCATTGATACTAGGCCTCTGACAGAAATGCAAGTGTGGCTAGTAAGATATTGAACATAGGCTCATCAGGTGAACATTCGTAAGAGGAATGAACCTTAAAAGCAGAAAAAAAGGAAAGGAAGGAGTAACCTATTGATATCAAAATTGACCAAGGAGGATGAGAAAATAACCAGACCTTCAGTTTTGGCCCAGAAAAGATGATGAGAGACTACAGGAGGAAATGCCTTGTGGAGTTAGAGGCAAAACCTTGAAGACTGAAAACGGTACACTCGGTTTGCGCTTCATTGAAGCATGGTTTGGTTTGGTTTTATAAAAGTTAAATCTGGGGCTGTGCACTCAGGCCATTTCTTTGTGTCTATAGAGAACACCTGAACATAAGTAAACTACAGAATTAATGAGTTGTCATTTTGACACTGCCTTAACTCCAATGATTGTTTTCAGCAGACCTGAATTATGCCTCATTTTCACAGGTCCTACCAACAAACTACCTCCAGGCAGGAGTTATTCTTTCCTTCAGATAAAATATTATAAAACTGTAGGAGCATAAGGCATAGATTTAAAGTGGAAAAAAGATTAAATTCATATAAGAAAGAAAACCACATATCGAGATCAAGTAGGTCTGCTGTAGACTGGACACTAGAAGCTTTAAGAACTGTTATTCAATTACACGTTTCTAACTATCTCAACAGTGTCACTTGCTGCTGTATACAAAGCAAATTCTCTGTTTGGTGAAATGCACTGGGGGTCCCGCCTGAACTAGGGGTGCCAGAACACAGAACCTCAGTGGAGAAAGGAAGCAGATCTCCTTGAAGGTTACATCATTACTGTGTTATTTCAGTAGATGGCTTTATGCACCAAAAACATCATTTAAAAATTGCCTAATGGATGACACACAGTAACTGCTCATCACTGAGAAATGGGAAAGGTAACATTTTGCACCAGTGATAACAGATTCCGATACAGATTTTATAGTTTGTCTAGGTATCAGCACGGTAGTATTACAGAGGTAGAAGTAATGTCTCAAAAGCAGAGGCCATGTCCGAAGGCTGGATATGCAATGTCATAATTCTGATTTCCTGGTATAATGAGCACATATGACTCAAGCTGAGGCTGCTTGATTTTTTTTTTCATACCACAACTGACACTGAAGAAAAGCCAAATTTCAAAAGATGGAAGAAAATAATAACCAGTTACTGTATGTCAATTTGACGATCTAGAGCTCATCCTAAAAATAAATGTTATTGAGCAAGTGAAGCGTATGCTTTTACATGAAGAGGATGACAAACTTTCTTTAGCTCCCTTGATTGCAGATGGAGGTTTGCTATAATTTTTCTAAGTAGCCAAAAGAGTAAAGACAAAATGACAAGTCCAGTTATTCAATATGATAACGGAAATCCTGGCTTTTTAAAGCAAAGAGAAAACTGAGTAAGAAATAAATAATCTGGAGAGAGAAAGCCACAGACTTGCTGAGAGGTGAAACAAGAGCTAGAGCTGGTGCAGCAGCTCAAAAAATCTAAACTTTCTCTTCGCGCTCTGCAGTCAACTGCAGCAAAAAACAAACATCCTCCTACAATATCTATGTCAATTTTAAAAAACAACTTACTTTATTCAGATATTCGGATACAGGTCAGACATCAATCAGCTCATTTCCCAGTTTCATTTTGATTATCAGTTAGTCAAAAATCAGTATTATGGGCTTGCACTTTTACTGCTGGATAAGGCTCTGATGCACGACTGTGGAAGGAGTGGTCTGGGTCACAAGTCTGTGCCTTGCTATGGCTAACAGCCATGCCATATAATCCATTTTAAAAACTGTGCATTTCCAGCTCAAAATTAGTCAGGCTTTAATAAAAATAGGGGGAGAGAAGCTATAAGATTGTCACTGCTGTAACGGAGTCACCTTCTCATTTTCAGCCTCCATTTGTCTATGTCCACTTTTTTACTCATTCACTCTTAGCCAGTATTGTCCTTCAGCTTCAATTGGTAGGTACTCACGATACATTTATGGAGAGAAATTGCTTAGTGAAACTAAAGCTAAGGGGGGTTGCTGAGAAAGCCCAGCTTGGTAACCTCCTCTTGTAATTCAGACTCCTTTTCTCTCCCCATTCTGCACTGAAACATTTTGGTACCAGCAGAAGCAGGAGAATTGCAGTGTGGTGCATGTGAGGGACCGGGGGACTGTGGCTGGCTGGGGGAAGGATATCCTGCTCCACGTACTTCTTCCCTAAGCCCCTCTTCTTTCCTTAGTCGTTTCATTTCCATGGCTGAAAAGCTCTTCTTGCTGTTGTAGTTTCGTATGCATGTCAAACTCGGCTGACTTCTAGAAGCTCTTGATTTATTCCTACACTTTCCGAACTACGAGACATAGATTTTTTTCAATAAAATTACTCTCAGTCTTTCTGTTTATCAATATAATTTCAGAAATTATTACATTTATGGTTGGATCCGCAGCCCTTGTCTACATTTTTTTTTTCTCCTCTGCTGGAAACAGAAGTTCCAGATAGACTTTACATTACTGACAAATAGTTTTTGCATATCCTCTGTATTCAAATTTTTGG
Source organism: Aptenodytes forsteri (assembly GCF_000699145.1). NCBI lineage: Eukaryota > Metazoa > Chordata > Aves > Sphenisciformes > Spheniscidae > Aptenodytes > Aptenodytes forsteri. Next base: position 8,563,215 of record NW_008794888.1, on the reverse strand, counting down.
TCTTTTTAGTTCATTGGACTTTATTAATATCTCCCTAAATTTAACAAAGTTTGTTTTCAAATACAAGCTAATGTTAGTGACAGAACTATTTGTGTTTACTCTTTTAGCTGATTTTAACTGGAACAAGTCAGGATTTCCTAACCCAGTAATAATTTCTTACGACATTTTCTTTCAAAAGTAATACTTTCTTTGCTTACTGAAATGAAGTCTGTCACAGCATCAACTCTGGCTGGTTCATTGACCTTTGTGAAAGTAGTGTGTCCAACTCTCCCATGCGGGAATATCTGGGATCTACCACTATGAATATTTGCATTTCCACCCAATGCCAGGAAATGACATTTTTCTCTAATAACACAATTCTTAAGAGAGGGAGAGCTATTGCTAAGAATAACAGAACAGCACAGAAGACTATAACCAATTCCAAGAAGTTTCCAACTGGTTGGAGACTCAGCATCATCTTACCACCATCCATGTGTTGACAGCACTGTCCTTCTTCCCAAAACCACTTGGCATAACCTATTCCTGCACACAATGTCATCAAGCCCTACCTGGCTGCCCCAATGGAGGTGGAGGGCCAGTGGAGGCCCCTGTCCCTCTTGCTCTTACCCCATGCCACGGTGACCACCTGCAGCAGGTAATTCTCCATGCCTGGCCTTTGTGAGCCAGATCATTCAGCCAGTAATATACTCTGGGTCATAACCTAGCAACATATAAACCGAAACCATCCTCCTCCTCCCATTACCGGGTATCTGTCAACTTGTACTAATTTGAGTCCTTATCTCTTGGAGGTTAATTGGAACTGGCAGCTGCCTCACAGTAACGGGTCCTGTAAGAGCAGTCATGTCATCTGTGCTGCAGCCGCACCACAAGCGAGGTGCATCATGACCATATCTACAAGGAAGGCATTGGGGGGGAAAGAAGAACAGAGTAAGCAGGCAGGCCTTGGGGGAAGAAGTATGAAAGAAATTAATTAAGTATTATTGCAGGGATGTTTTAATCAAGAGATTAGCTTTGTTTTGCTAAATAATAAAGCTCAAAGTTTTTCTTTGCTGTGCTCTGCTCCAAGTGCATCTGTTCTGTTGAGGTAGGGAAATCATAGTGGATATCAGTTCAGCTCCTTATAACACCAGTTTGAGAGTGAAAAGTAAACAAAAGAAGCTCTAGAGAAAAATATGACTATTTCATAAAATATTCTCAGCTCAAAGCAAGAAGGTTAAAGAAATAGCACATCTAAAAGTCAGAACAGCAGAGTACTCTGTTCCCTGGCTAATACTCAGCTTCATTTGGCTTCAGTTCCTCCCTTCAGAAAAGGAGGTGAAGGACAGTGGCCTACAGGCAGCTATGACTTTCCCAGTGCCAGCCCACGTATGCACAATCACACGAACACTGTGGCATCAAGGCGAGAGGTTTGCAGAGCGAAGGCTGTGGGAGCACGGGGTGCGATGCAGGGAGCAGCCCCGTGCTCTGCCCTTGTGAAGGGGGCCGCGAGCACCAGCACCCACAGCTGCCCCAAGGGCCTGCCGAGCTGTAACCCATGCACATTTGTGAAACCCTTAAAAAGTCGTGCATGGCAGAGAGCCTGTAAATTTAATGTAGCAAAGACCTAAATGAAATTCTGACTGAAGTCAGCTGGTATAGTATAGGTACATATAGGTATAAATACATTTATATCCGTATACTACGTTCTTATCTGGGGGGTCTCTCTGAAAGCTGTAGCATGTGTTCTAGAAATTATGTGCAAGCCTAAGGATTTCAAATAATCCAAATACCTCTTCTTTTTATCCTTTTCCACAAAATTAGTACAGCCTCTAAACAAATCCACAGATCTAAACAGTAGAAAGCTGAATGTACATTACTAAAACTTTATATATAACATCACCAAATAAGATATGAGAGAGGCATGTAGTAAATCACATAACAAAATGAAAAGTAACATCAGAAATCATTCTTCCTTAAAAGTAGCCTTAGTGCCAACATTTTTCAAGATCATATTTAATCAGTGTATTAGTTTGCCAACTCCTGGGGACAGGGTTCATCTCTTTTTAGGTGTTTAAAGGAGCCTTGGTTCAGTGGCATCCCAATCTTGGACAGACTTTTCAGTTGTTACCATAGTGCAAATGTGTAATAGTAGTGGTTAAAATAATACCTTTTAGCAATGGCTTCAAGACTATAACTCAGCTGAGGATGAATCACTCTATTGGATTTTGTATTCTTATTTGTTAGGAGTTCACTGGCTGGCTGGGATTACAAAGCAAATAAGAATTTTTATGGGGAAGTACAGAAGCAAAGGAGTTCAGCTTCTGAATGAGTATCTCCAAAACTAGGAAATTAAACTAAAACAACAAAAGCTGAGATGAGCCCAAGGGAATTAGGTGTCCAGCTGTCATTCATTTTCTGCATTCCCTCTGCTTAGGTTAGACTTTCAGGGAGACATTTTTATCTTTGCACATTGGTGAGCAATAAACTTAGGGGACAAACTTCATGCTCTTATGCTTTGGGGGACAAATGTGGGTTTTTTGTTTTTTGTTTTTTTTTTTCCTTGACAGAGACAAAAACTGAAAGAACAGCATTGGTATAAAAATTCCCTTTGTGTTATAAGGATATTTCATGTCTGATAGACAGGAAATAAGACCATCCTTGATCCTGGTAATTTTCATCATTTAGACATAGGTGGGAAATATTTTTAAATCACACCTTCCAAGCGTACGGATACATGAGTAAATTTTACAGAATTTTCTGTTTCTGATGTTTGAGCCAGCATTAACAGAGCCTCATATTTTATTGGTTCACTATTTTTATTATATCAAATGTCTCTTTTTCTTTAGTTCTTGCAGTACATTGCATAACTACGGAAGCAAGTTCATCTTTTCTATGACAGAAACACTAAAATACAGATCCCTTAGGACAATCTTTATTTCTAAGATGGAAAGATGATATTCAAAGACATGAGTGATAGATGTCTACCTGCCACTGAGAACAGATGGACTCTGGGCACCTACTCCCTATTTGAGCTTTTGAATACCTCTTTCTTGTCAGGTTTATGACTTTGTAATTTCAAAGCTATTGGACCTTTTTTCAGGATAGTCCTATCATTTGTCCATGATTAAGGAGTCTACGTATCCCTACTGTATCATGTCCAAAAGCCATCAATTAAAGTTATGCTGCTGACCACTCAGTCAAGAAATGGGATCCGAGAGTTCAAGGTACCAGCTCCAGAGGAATAAAGGCATATAAAAGACTGTTTTTTAAACAAACTTGAATGGAGATATTAACCCCATAATTCAGCAAGTGAACTAAAAATAACAAAGTACAAACTTTACACCAAAGAAGTACACATGAAGTTTTTTGTTTTCTGGGTTTCTGAAAAATCCCCCAACATAATAACCATATACCTTAGGACTGAAAAGATATAGGTTAGTATTAAGAAACACTAACAAGTAGCCAGTATTGTAGGGCTGAATTTTACCAAACCTTCAGATATTGTTAGGAAAAACAAAAGTCTCAATGTACCCACAGCTGAGAACCTCAGGATGAAATTAAGTTAAATGCCAGAGGAAAATTGCACCAGGATGATGCGCCCTTTAAAAACAAAAAGCCTTTGAAGTTAGTAGCAATCTTTTTGCTTAGTGGCATGATGGATCCTTGGTCTGTTTTCTTGGGCTTCTTGGTCTGCTAAGAGGCCTACAGTATTTCCCTAAATTTTAGCTAGATTTATTTCAGCACGGATTTCTGGCAAAGCCTGTAAGCTACCTTAATGTTACTTGTCTCTAGACTTTAGCAGGCCCTTGTGTGATCACGTGGAAACAGAAAGGTGCGTGAAAACTGCCCATGATTCCTAAGCAAGGGTGTCCCACACAGCACCTCAGCCACCTTCAGCTTATGGGGACCCACCCACCAGGACAGCAGGTAGACCAATGGCGCCATTTGCTTCACATCTGGAAGAAACTGTATGTTTTATGTTTGCACAAGCACAAGTAATTGCACCTAAATAAAAGTCTTCTGGACTCAGTGTCATCTGTGAAGCAATATTTTGGAGACTAAAATAAGTAGACAAGTAGAAAATGTGATTGTTATATAATAATATCTACTGGACCAGTAAAACTACTTACTGGACAATATCTGTATCATCAGTTATAATTCAATGAAGCCAAGTGCAATTAAATATTCAATACCACTTAGCTTTTGTACAGTACTTTTTATCAGTGCTGTTCATCAGCTCCTAGCAGATTATAAACAAAAAAAAAAGAGTGTTTCATTATCACATTTTAACAGGTAAAATGATAGCTAAGACAAAAGAGAGAAAGTGACTTGCTGAAGGTCATTCAACAGGCACAAGGCAGAGCTGGGAACAGATGACAAGTCTCATGAATCCCCATCCAACGTTCTGGTCATCAGATAGCGCAGTCCTTCACAGTAACTCACTGTTCGTCTGCTCTTTCAGCAGCCTGCAGCAAATTACATTCCTCACTCTAGATAACTATGTCCTTATATATTGGAGGAGATAAATACTGGTAGTGTGTGGAAAACCTAGAAGGTTTCATCTACAATGAAAGTGGCTAAGAAATAACAGTCAATCTTAAGCTACCAGCAGGTAAAATAAATGTCCTTCCCTCCCTCATTTATTAGAGGCTGAATAAGGTCACAGAATAAATTACCACAAATGACTTTGATCTCCGTCTTTTCATCTCAAGGCCTGAATTTAAAATCAGCACTACGGTAAAGCAAGCAATGAGATGGACAAGAGATGCCTCAGAAAACCCTCATGTGGACTGCCATACATTTCCAAGTATTCAAAAGCAACACAACGTTAGGCAGCAATTGGATTTCTTTGTTTTTTCCAGCCAGATGCATGTGGAAGGCACATGCGGAAGTTAATTTTTGGACATCTCCATGGACATTATTTAGCAGGTGTTGAAATAAAAGTTACCATTTTCTGCTCCTTAAGGGTTCTTAGAATTAGGCTTCCAGCCATAGGCTTATCTAAAAATCCATGGAATCCAATTAAAACTGTACTGAAGTCTAGACTGAATTATCTTCTCATGAACTATTGGTAGCATGAATTAGAAGTTTGCATTGAGCTTCTGTTGAATGCATCTATTGCTAGTGAAGTGAGTTAAATTCCACCTTCTTGAAGTAACATCTGATAGACATGCATGCAATACAACTGAAAGATGATAGCCGTGTTTTTCAGATTTTTCAGTTGTCAATTGGCAACTAGTCCTGCACTTGATTTCCTTTCCTTAATGTTTGAATATCCATGTTCATGATGGCTCTTCTAACATAGACACTATAAGCATCTCAGTTTTGCTAGCCAACATTGAGGTTATTTGTTGAACTACAGGGAGATAAGAAGTGTCCTCTTGCATTGTCACAGTCCATACAGATATCTAACGTACATAACTGGGACATCTCCAAAATTTAGGCATTTGCTTGCATTCTGGCTACTCTAGCCTAGTTCTTCATCCCCCTAGATGCAGGCTTGAAATAAAATGAGGTATGGTTCATTCTGCTGTACTGTCTTCAAGAACTGGCAATTTGTCTTCTCCATCACACACTACCATGGTCAACTGTTTCTATCACTGTACGTGTTGCGGTATTCCCAGATGAAGGCACTATACAACAGTTTGTTGACCATCAGCAACTGTTTAGGTGCTAGGGGAAGTTCTGTTTGCACAATTCAACAGCTGGCACCCTTTCTTCACTGAATGACACCTGAGAAGGGATAATGCACTGCCAGATTTCAATATGCAACGGAAAAATCATACCCTTGATCACTTACATTCATTGAAACATCTACAGTTTTTATTGCAAAGGTCTAGCTACACCCCAGCAGAAAAAGTTCCTCACTTTAATTCCCCTGAATGCATTAGTAGAGCAATTATTTTTCACTTTGCTAAAAAGCAGTCAGGTCTGTCCTATACAATTCTTGCACCCCTTCATCTAAGATACAGCCTCCAAAATAAACCAAGCAGTAAACAAAGTAATTTGTTCATGAAATAAAGATATTGGTTTGTAAGAGATGTGGCCAGTAAAAAAGTTGTTTTTCATATGCTTTTCACCCAGAAGTTCCAAGATATTTCAATCTTATGAGATCCTCTGGAGACTGGAAGTGTCATTATAATAATTTTGCAGATTCTGGAAGCTAGTCATGAAAAGTTCATTTTTCCTGCTAAACTTTTCACAAACACTGTCAGTGTTGGAAACAGGGTACAAGAAAGCTGCCTATTCCATCCTTGTTACAGTATTACTCCCAACACAGCAGCATCTGTAGCAACATTTCCATGTTACTTTTATTTAAAAATAGGATCAGTTATTTGCAGACTCTTACCACTGTTTAATCTCTATGACATATTGCTATGTCTATCATTGCTGGTTTAAAAGTGAAAAAAAAAAAAAAAATAGGGCTGACAGAGATATAGAGCTGAATGTCAAAGAGCAAAAGCAAATATGGTAATAATAAAATTATTGTAATAAAATGTGGTTACAGCCAACATCCAGGACTTCTCAAAGGTACCTCATACTCAGAATCAGAGTTTCTTCAACAACCTTTCTCTTCAGCCATATCAAATCAATCTGATTACTTCCAACGTTATATAAAACTTCTTCTAATATATTACAACATAAAACATCTCTCATCAGGAAGGGAGACACAGCAGGGATCATACAATGACAAGCTATTTCTACTCCTGAAGTTTTCTGTGTATTAAACAACTGCCTGTGTCTAATTCTGTAGGGAGGAGGAATTGATTTTAATAATAATATTTTCCAAATTACTACAATTACTTAAAATATAAAATCTGTCATTTCTGAATTACGAGCACATGGGATGTTTCTCAGTGAAGTCCTAGGAACTGTCCAGATTTTAGACTATAACATTTAGAATTCCAGCCTTAAACATTAGCGAACATCAGTCATAAGACCTCTCACTATTATTTTTCACCGGTGAATATTGTTCGCCTGTTTTCCAAGCCAACATATTACAGGAAAGGAAAAGGACATCCCTCACTGCTGCCTGAATCTACATGGTATCTGCAGCAGTAGTTCTGGAAGCAGCGTTTCAGAACACAGAAATGAAGCTGATGATCACAGGAGCATGAAAAATACACTTATTCACTTGACTGAAATTTATGAAATGTGTAGCACCACTTAGCGTACCACCAGCATCCCAGATGTAGACATTTGCACATGGACACAGCAGTGAACAGTACATACCCACCTGGTATGTCCTCTCTTAACCTCACTAAACAAACAGTTCAAATGCAATACTGTCAAAAAATAATTAATAGCATTGACATGAAACCCCTGAGATACTAATCAAATGGATTAAAATAATATCTTTTTATAAATGGGCATACAGCAATTGCAATTAAAATACACACCTAGAATAGAAAATAAAGTCATTAGCTGAAAAGGTACTTGAGCAATAACCAACTTCTTTTATACTTATACAATATCATTCCTACATAGACAACCCAGCACTCAGCAAGGACAAATTTTGGCTCTTGCACTTTGTGGGAGGGTTTGGGTTATTTTTTTTTCTGGGTTTGGAGGAGAGCAGGTGAGTGCCAGTGAAGATTGTGGTTTTTCTCCATTTGAATGGTTTTTGGTTTGCCATTTGTGTTTTAAGCGGTATTTATCAGGGAGTAGTAGAATGCATATCCTTTGGATTTGGATGGGTATCTATAGGTAACAACAGGTCACCTACCTGCCTGTTGGTGGGGGTTTTTTTCATTTTATCACAGGTGCCACTACTATTAACAGACAGACACAGTGTGTGTACATGCTTAATTCTGCACCCTGCTTGTGGTTATGAATCTAGTCTGGTTCAAAGTCAAGGCAGATTTTGGTTACATATAATGTCTCACGGGGAGAGGTATTGAAAACAAACAGTTGAAAGATCAGCTATAGAAGGAAAAAGCAATAATCCATCTCCGTTGATTTTCTAATCTTTCATTAAAATCTTCTTTAGAAAGAGCTTCTTCGGAAAGATATCGGGCAACAATTTATTTATAATATCACAGTAGTGTCATTTTCATCTTCCATTGGAAAATACAACAAATCATTCCCATAAATAAAAAAGAAAGATGAATGACAGGATTTTATTACAGACACTCTAATTAGCAACCCAAGGATTATGCTTAGAGCAGATGAATCCCCTAAAGTGTGAGCAGTATTTTTACCTCCTCCTATCAGGAAAAGAAAAGTTTAGGTCAGCTGAGAGAAATCAAGGAAGCAGAGAAAAAGGCGATTATACCTCCTTTTCTCTTCCTCCAAAGACAACCTAGACGTTCCCAAGCTGGGTGTTGGTTTCAGCACACACCGGGAGGTGTGTGTGCCCATGCACCACACGATGCCTTGAGGATGGCGAACGCCCCTCTTCCCCAACAATTAACCTCTGTTAATATTTGATATACAGCCAAAGCTCTTCTGTGAAGAAAATGAGCAAACCACCTATGAAAAAATAAACTGCTTTTCAAGAACATCCATCACTGGAAGGGGCTGATTTTCTTGTCCTCAAACAACCCTGTTCCTAAGGCTCCTGGGCTGTCTCTGAATTGCAGACAAAACCATATTGGGGTTTCACTATATGGTGTGATCCGTTTTGTCAGACTCATTCACCCATTCATTTCTCTGTCCCGCACCAGCACAGGGTGCCTGACTGTGAAACCAAGGAATGACTAAACTGACCCATATTGCTGTTGTGACACTAGTAAACGACACATATTAATACCACGGCATCTAGCATGGCACTAATAGTTGGATTATTAGTGGCTGAACAAGCAGGCTTAGGCAGCCTTTATTAGGCTAATGAACAGATTTTTCCAACCAATGTCCCTAATCACCGTGCCCGCCTGAAGTAAAACTGCATGAATAACTGTTAAACCAGATACAATTAAGGTCCTCACTGGGATTAGAGCTACGGAGCGGCTGTTCCCAGGCACCTAGATCCCTGTTTCCTAATTCTAGTTAATAGGAGACCTTCTGCCTGCTTTCTGCCTTAAGCCAGTAAAGGAGAAGGCAGGGGGAGGGAGAGGGGGGGAGAAAACCCTTTGCAGAATATCAGATCCTCTCTCCTAACCTTTCCTGGATGAATAGAGACGGATTGTGAATCGTGCAAACCTAACATCTTCTAGAACAATAAGGCCCTTCAGCAATAACAATAGTACTAATCATAATAGTAGGCAGCTCCAGCCCCTTTCTATCATGTGCAAACAGTTAGGGCAGAATATGAAATTGCTTTAGAAATAGATACTGACTTTTCCCCCCCCCCTTCCCTTTCACTTGCCTACTAAGAATAGCCTAATTTATTCATGCTTTTATTTGGCAACAGAAACTAGGCTGACCTGCCTCCCTTTTTATTCACACAGATAAAAGGGCTTTGGCAAAAAGGCAGAGGACACTCTCTGCATTTAAAGGTGTCTAGTGTTGCTCTCCAAAGGAATGACAGAATGGTTACTGCTTCTTTCATTGGTCCTCCTCTGCTCTCTGGCCTTCATCTCTTTTCTCTCCGACTTTCTTTGGGGCTGTTCATGCCATAAAACTAGGTTAAATCTGGGGTGGAGGGGAGGGGAGAGAGTAAAAGAAACTCAAGTGCCTTCAGCATCTCGTTCAGAATAGTGTGGCACTGTGCAGCTACAGAGGTCCTATGTGTAACTCGCAGTCTTGGAGCTCCAGGAAGAGAGCATGATTTAGAGATTTTGTTGAGAGGGTGTGTGTTTGGCATGGGGGAAAGAGGGGGGGCTGAAAAAGGGCTTGCGTTAACCCTTCTTTTATCTCTGTATAATGAGAGCTGCTACTCAGAAAATGCGAGTCATTCAATAAACACCTTGCATACCAAAACCAATCCATATGAGACAGCCTCACTGTATACATCCTGCTTACATCCTCAGCTGTGTACTCAAGGCAGAGCCTTCCCGAGGAGCACTTGCAGCAGAGCTGTTACACTGAAGACAGATAACAGCAAAGTTAATTGCTAAGTACAAACACAGAGATCTTTCAAGCTGGACAAAACCCCTGTGTATCCAAACACAGCTTCAGTGCCTGCCTGCGCATCCACTTGGGTGAGCAAAGAGCAGGGTTATCTGTCATTGGATGGGGGTAAGAGGGCTTCTGTCTGGGTGAGTAAAGTTCAGCTGCTCCCTTCTTGATTAGTAAAACCTCAGTCTAAATAATCATTTTTTAAAACCTATCAGAGGTGGCCGGTCGTGTGTTTTGGCATTCCTGCCGGTGCTGCAGAAAAGCGGTGGCACTGCCTGACTGTCATGCCAGGGCGCAAGTCTGCACAAGATAGCCACAACCACGGTCACCCACAAATTCAGGTCTTCTCCAGGCTACTAGACCCTCACCTTCCCCACACATTTCTTTCCATGGTGATTTTAGAAGTGTTTCAGGTGGTTTTCCCTATGGCTGCTGATACATCCAAGGTTCCCTTTTCTCTTGAGTTTATCTAATTGCATGCAATATATTTGTATAAAAGTTGATCTAGAAAGTCACATGAAGAGGAAGCAAACTAATAGTCTGTGTCTGAAAAAACAAACACTGAGGATGTTGATGTGCAAGCCCAGATTTGGATTTCAGCAATATCTCCTGCACTTCTAACATCAACCACACCCACCACAGATTGATACTTACCCTGCTCAACATCCAACTCCTGGTTTATAGTTCTAATTCATCACCCAAATGACTGATTTTGTTCCTTCTGCACCTTTTGGACTACCTCATTTTCTCAGCTATGCCTAAATAAATATGAATTCCGCAGATATATTATGGCTTACTCCACTGTAACTGAGAGCAGAATGTGACTTGTCTTCTTCTCAGATGCATTATTAAGGAACCTAGTGAGAGCACAGATTTTCTTGCTATGTTATCACATGATAAGGTCGAGTTGATCTGCAAAGTGAAACCTTTCAGAATTTTATTTGGCAGTTTGCTTTAAAACATCAAGTGGTAAATGGTTTCTGCTCTATTTCAGTTCTCATGAACACAGTTCTTTTACGACTGAACCCTTCAACAGGTTAGCAAACATTGTCTCTCTGCCAAGACATGCCATTTCTTTTTTTTGTAGAATACTTCTTTTCTTCATTCCTCTGCCAACCCTTTTCTCTTCTCCACACACTACTTTCAGATTGCCAAGACATGATCGTGTGCTTTAAAGTTGATTTCGGAATTACTTGGCAGATCTTCTTAGCTTTCATCTATTATTCTATCTGGAAACACAATAGAAAGCTTTGACTTTCGAGAATTTTTTTTAAAGCACCTCTTTTGAGAACTTATCAAAGTGCTAGCTACCACTGATTTTGCGCAAGAAACTAGACCATCAGGATTAATATTCTTTTCCATATACAGTTGAGAAAGGTTGAAACTTCAAAGCTAAAATCCAGATTTAACCTCCCCGCAAAGCTCAGGTATTGGCATCTTCTTATCAAGCTGAAAAATGAGATGTAAGAGGGAAGTCTTGTGCAAGAGTGCATACCTTAATCCACTCCAGCACTGTCCAAGGAGGATTCCCTAGTGCATAGACACCATCTAACCATATAAAATGCACCAGATTGCACATCCAGAGGGTTGTGCCCTTAAGAAGTCTATTAGCAGGTTTAAAGCCACAAATAGTAGCTGTGGTCATCTCATCTGTCATTCTGTTGCATTGGTAACAAAACATCATTTTCACATCTCTCACTGATGAAAAGATCTTTACAAGTCCTCAACTCATTCTGGTAGCTCTGTCCTAAATGCTGTTTCTATTTTTTCCACACACTCTGTGAAGCTGAACCTCAGTAACCTAGGAGTTGTCTCCCTGTCTCCCTATTCCTTACACAGCCAATAATCATATTTGCCATTTTAAGAGTCAAGCATCTATTTGGGAGCCCAGAATTACCTGGGTTTCTGTCATTACACCAATCCCCTTTTCATGTCATTGCATTCATAGGAATAGTCTCCACCTTTTAAGTGTGACCTACATTCTCTGTTCATAGATGTAGGATTTTGCATTTGACTGCATTATTTCAGAGTGCTTATTTCTGCTACCATTTTGTGTGTCCCTTCACTCTTCAGAGTGGAAACTTTTTGGGCAGTCACTCTACCTGGCTATGTGTTGGTGTTGTGTCTAATACAACAGACCTTCAATCCTGGTAGGAGTTCTTGAATGAACTTCACTGGCCTTCTCTTCTCCACATACCATTCCCACAGCCGTCTTTATGTTGGGCTGCTTCTTCAATGTCTTTTAGTATTCAGATGCAAAAATATCACATGAGCCACCACATGTCTGTTTACTGCCTCCCTTCCATTGCCTTGTGTTCAACACAAAAATATGCTCATTTACATACCCTGTTGTCAGACATGCATACTTAAAGGCTAACCTGGCCACACAGCACAAAATCATGAGCTTGGTTGCCAAGACTTCCCACTCCTACGCTTCATAATAGGTTTCAGGAGTATCTACAGAAGTCAAAAATATCTTTTCTGTCAATAGAGCACAGGATGGCCAAACTCCGGACAATCTTAGAGCTGCATACATACCATGTATTTATAGACCAAAGATCAATAAATGTTTCAGATGTACCTATATTTATATAGCTGGGAATTAAAAGACACAACCCAAAATAGAGGTATTCTCTTCAACCAGTTCTTACCATAAACACTGGCAACCAACCTATCCTATGGAGAAATGACCCTCAAACGAGGTTTTGTGGGGTGTCAGATGCAAATCTATCAGCCAGAACAGTTTAGGCTTCCCTGTGTAGATGAGGATCCCAAGATTTTAGAGTGAGAATCTGTTTTAATGCTCTTTTGACCCCCTTCCCGTGGGCTGTTGTTACAGGTTTGGTGGGATCAGTGAAGGGCCCAATGCATGACAACAGAACAGTAAAACTATTCCTAGCAGTAGGGAGTCTATACTTTCTCAAAAATAGTCCAAAAAAATCACACCCAGAGTACAATACGGAGAGAACTAACCTACTCGAAACATACAAAAAATATCTAAGTAAAATGTGACTCTGTTAATTTTTCCCAGAAGAAACTTATAAATCACTTGCTACCACCTGTTGTCTTCTGCCATTTGAAGGACAGTGGATTTTAAATTCACCTCCGTGAGTTTTTCAAAATTCCTTAGTATTTCATCCCTCAAACATTTAATTGCTTTTGACTGCCTTCAGGAGTTGCACTGGAAGAAAAGCTGTTGTGCAAGACAGCTGGGAGATCTCAAGCAGTTCCAACTTTTCCCAGTTAATTCTATAGCCTGAAAGCAAGCCAAGATCTTGGATTAACACTAGAAGGGCGAGGATTGTGGCTTCAGAGTTTGTTACAAACAAAAGCACATTGTCAGTGTATAGCATCAAATGGTACTTCAATGAACCAACCTTGATACCCTGAATACTTGAGTGAAAGCATACCATGGTTGCCATTTATTTCAGGGCATCAGCAAACTCTGATGTTGTTGCAAGCCCATAGGGAGCCAGGGCATTTGTAGTTTAGCAAAAAAACAAACACACACACCCCTTCCCCTCCCCCCCCAAAAAAAAAAACAACAAACCACCAAAGAAATTCCTCACACTGCCAATAAAACAAAACAAAAAGTTTACCTTGCATGGGTTAGCTTTCAGGACCTTTCATGCAGGACCATAATTAGACTTGTGGAGATTTTAGTCAAATTAAGGAATTGTGTTTTATAAGCTTGATGTATATCTCATTGTACATTATGCTTATCTCAGACTGCAATAATCATTCTCCCAGCTGCTTTTTGCTTAAGATGGCAAGTTAGCAGTCTACCTACTTTTTCCCTGACTCCCAGAAGCCTTAACAATGTGTAAATTCAATGTGGGCCATATGCAGTTTATTTAACCTCTCCAGGTGTTCTGGGAAAGGACTTTCAGCCTGTTGCTGATCTAATTTCATCTTCTGTCTTCACCTTTTCCTTAAAACCACAGCAAAACTAATAACTTAGCCTCAAAGCAAGTCTTCAAAGCAGCTTGTCAATTTTCCTTAAAGAAAAACTAAAGAGATCAACTTCCTTTTTTTTTCTTTTTGTATAAACAACCTGAAATGGAGATCTAAAATGAGCGTGGTATTAAATTTCTGTTTTATTTCATGCTCAAAGTGCATGGAGTAAGTTTTATGGTAATGAATGCACAGTCAGAGATTAGGAGTACATCAGCTAAGGAGTTGAACACAGCTCCCATGAGGACAGGGAAAAAAAAAAGAATAATGAATCTATGAATACAGCCTTTATTATGATACTACAGTTCTAGGCCATCTAATTTATGGCTTGAGTGGAAAGATTTATGTACTATTAGTTCCAGATTTCATTAGACTTATGCAAAGTTATGATAAGGATGTGTGCATCTCTGGAAGTTTGTCAAGAAGTCTATGAAAATTCTGCATAGTGAATTCCCCTGGTCACAGACCACATGTCCAACATGACGGCTTCTCAGGCAGACCATGTTCTTCTCCTGGTTTGTACTTAGAAAGCAAACTCAGCAGGTAAAGCTGTTTTTTTGCTCTGTCTGTATAAACCCCAGCACAGTGGGATTCCTATAAATTGGGATTTTAGAGTGTTAGGATAATGCAGATAATAAAATCAAAACAATAACAGTATGAAACAACACAGGAAACCAAATACAGCACTGTACAACATATCCAGCTTGTGAGAAACCTGACCCAACTAAAATCTGCCCTTTGCTCTACAACTTCCCCTGTAAAGTCTTGAAAACGCATTATTTCGGAGATGGGACTGTGTCAAAAAAACCCTCTTTTTTCAGTCTGCATTGTGTAGGATGGTTTCTTTACTTGAGAATACAGAGAATTTGATTACCCACCTTCAGGGGTTGGCCTTGAGGCTGAGGACCCATGGCCCTTAACATCCCGTGTGAGGTCCTTAGACAGATCAAATATTTCTGGGGTAAGTACCAGAAGATTTCCTTGTCACACGCCTTAGATTCCCTGCAATTCTGAGGCTGTTTCCGTGTGGGCTGCTCTCTAGATCAGCCCATTTACATTTAATTAATTTTACATTCCTGGGAGGTTTCCCAAATCTGGGCAGCCACACCATGTATTTAATCCTCTACTGAAGACGTACAACCTGACTGCATCACAGACATCGACAGAAGTATCAGGGAGGAGACATAGCAGATACTGTTGTACCTCCAGAGATGAGTGGTTTTAGCTGCAGTTGTTTTTAGCCGAGAGGGAAGGAGCATAGCCTATAGGAGGAAGGAATTTGGAGGAGTCAGCTTGCTCCTGGCTTGACTAGTAGTTAGATAAATAACTGTATACACAGAATATAACTAGTAACCAGGTCATGAATATCTGCATATAGTTATTTTTATAAGAAGCCAAACACATTTGGCAGGCCTGTGTCTTCTTATGTTATTAGCTAGCAAATAGTATACAAAGTCTTTCAGTCCAGCGAGACCAACGGCAAAGAGGAGATCATGGTTGACAGGAAGATAATAAAAACATCACTGAGCACAGAAAAAAGAAGGGACTTGGGACAACAGGAGAGCTAAATTTCAAGTCCTGTATAGGCATGGAAGGAAGAATTCAGTCCACAACTGAGTAGATCATGGGTATTAAAAACATGAAAGTTAAGGAAATTGTTTTAAAATTAATACTATGTTGTCCTGCTAGCTTGAAACACAAACAAACAAACAAAAGATCCGATTATCTAAAATAATTGGTGAATAGATGACAAATGCATTTGATAAATATTGCTTGATATTGGAGAGTAAAATTTCAGCTCCAGGAATCAGCAAAGGAAATCCATGCTTGTAATGCATTGCTCAGAGCCTTGGTATCCATGTTTACCTTCAGAGACATGAAAGATTCACTAAACACAGACGAGATCATTCATGGGATGAATAATTCAAACAATTCCAACACAAAGGACTGACCACTGAGAGAAACAGCTCAAACCCAACTACAAGTGTTTCTGAACTGAAAGCACTGAGTTGCTGAAAACATTCATCACAACTAGAAGAACTAATAGTGAAGAACAAGTATGCCAGAGGCTGGAGCAAAAGGAATCCAGAAGGCAAGACAGAGATAAACTTGTCAGAAACATAGGCACCATGCCACGGAGAGCAGGATGAAAGATAAGAGTTGGGTACACCTCCATGCACCCCAAAGAAGTACTCAAAAAAAAACCTCAATGAAAAGAGTTTAGCTTGTCACTGTAACAAGAGAAAGTACAGAAAAGCCATTGCAGGACAGCAGGGTAGGCAATCAGTCCTCTGCAGCAGGGAAGGCAAGGACTCGAGGCTCCTGTAAGACAGTCCACCTCAGTCCGGCTCTCACAATTACACAGAGCGGCCCCAAACATGGGAGTCGCTGGCAGAGCAGGGGCAGAGGCGAGGACAGGGCTGGAGAAAAGTGGAAGAGAGGGATCACACAGCAGCAGTCCAGTCCTCTGCAGCAGGGAAGGACTCGAGGCTCCTGTAAGACAGTCCACCCCAGTCCGGCTCTCACAATTACACAGAGCGGCCCCAAACATGGGAGTCGCTGGCAGAGCAGGGGCAGAGGCGAGGACAGGGCTGGAGAAAAGTGGAAGAGAGGGATCACACAGCAGCGAGAGCAGGAGCAGGGTCTCAGCTGCTGGGAGCCGCCGGCCTCGCAAGGAGCCGTCCTTCCCACTCCCAGGCATGCTGCACGGGGACCCCCCCAGCCTCCCGAGCCAATTCCCAAACTCAGAGGTGGAAGGGCACAGGGCATGTCCCATGAGGCACCGAGGAAAAGCCCTGGATTTATACACAGAGCACTGGCTATCACTTCGGATAGGTTTATTTACATCAGATCTATCAAGGAACAGGCAGCTGAGTTTTACAAGCACTCTTATCCAGCACAAAATGAAAGAGTGAGCGGGGGCATTGGCAATAGCCAGGCTTTGAGCCACCAGTCACCCTCTTTACTTTCCCTTTCCTGAGGAGCAATTTTCCTTATCTGTATCTGTGAGCTGGATCATGCCATTATGCCAGGTCCCACCAAAGTTTGCTTTATTGTGATGGAAAATCAGCAACAGATCCATGGCCCCCCAAGGGACACCCTGGTACCAGTCACTCAACCCACAGTGGTGTTATAAAACAGTAAACTTCTGCTTTGCTAATGCGCAGACATCTGAGCTGTAAGCAGTTTGTATAAAGCACTTTAACATACCGAGAAAAGAGCAAAAAGCAAAGATGAGAAACAATAGCATACTGTTAACTTTTGGGTCGTTTAACACAACTCCCAGTAATTTACTTGTCTCTGTGTGTCAAGTTTAAAACTGAAAAAAACCCCATCATATCTCCTCGCATACAACCCGGCAAACTGTACTAGGATACTTCAAGTTTGTCTCTGTTGGCTTCTGTTATGTTGACTTCTGCCACAGGACGAGTGAACACACTGAGGAATAGAGCCATAATTCTGCTCCAAAATCTAATGCCAGCTGGAAACAGTGAAATTATGACATTGGACTTGTCGGTGGGGATGTCAACAGCAGTAACACGTAAAGGGTTTATGAAATACTTTTTTTGCAGTCCACCAGACCCTGTAAAAGTGCTCAGAGGTTACCTGTTAAGGTCTGATCTAAACCTCTTTGAATCAGCAAAAGTCTAATAATGGGCTTTAATGATCTCTGGATCAGAACCTTTAACAATAAACATGTCTGGAATAGCAATTTTTACATCCCTTAAAAGTAAATATTTTGGTTTAAACCTCTATTCTCCACAAACAAGCCAGGAAATAAGCTGCGACTAGCCTGCCTCTTGGACAGATTCTTTTTGATTTTCTTTGTGCATTACAAACAAATAATATAACCAGTAATCTGTAACCATGGTTAAGCTAAAATCTAGGGTAAGCTGACATTATTCGTATTGGCCGTTATTTGAGGAAGAAACTGGTTACAGGTTGGTATACAGTTTGCACAAGAGTATTTCATGCTGTTGGTTTTGTAGTAACAGTATTTAAGAGCCTGCCAGGGAATTAGTAAAAGTAACTATGTTTACTAAGAGTAATGCTAACTAAACAGCTCCAGACAAAGCCTCCTATGCTTTACAAACCTTTGCACTCTGCCAGAAGAATGTGGGAAAAGAGTTAATCAATAAAAGACAAAATAGAAGCATTACCTCATCGCGATGAAAACTCCCATAGCCTAAACACGGATCCAAAAGGAGAAAACTGAACTAGTGACTCCTGCGATAGGAGTAAACCTTTGGTAACATCAAATACTCCATTCTAGTTAGAGAAACATTTGGCTCCCAGTAAAGTAACAATCTCTGGTTTTATCCCACAAAATGAAGATAGAGATAAAAAGCAAACACAAAAATGAATTGTTTTTAAAACAGAGTGTGATATCTTTAGGCCAGACTATGCCTTACAAAATATTTGTATGTAGCTGATTACAGAGAAGCATCTGTCATAATTCTGGCCTCTATGTGCTACCATACCCTAAGGCAGCAATAATACATATCCATTACTAAATAGCTAGCAAATCATGTAACAGTATGTCAACATATTAGCCACAAAGTATATATGTGGGTATGAAAGAAGAAATTATTTTAAGAAAGAAAGAAGAAATTACTTTCAAGCTATGTTCTCTTCCTGGAATGAGTTTCTTTGTCTGAATCACTCCCTGGGCTAGAAAGCTCAGCACGCACCAGGGGGACTTTTCAGAAGTTTCTCGGTTCCCTTTAACATAGCCCAGACGTTTGTCAGCTATGCAGATAACGAGGCATAGACACTGTCATTTGAAGTTCAGTTTCCAGGAAGATCACGCACAGTATATTTTATTCCCGACAGCCGTGCCTACTTTGCACAGCACTCTCAAGATTTGGTCCTTCCTACCATCAAAAGTGTCAGGAGGAATAAAAACAGTCAACAAAAGCTTTAGGCAGGTAGAAACTGCTGCACAAAAGTCCTCACTTTTTAACTAAAACTGAACTTCTCAAACTTTCTATACACTCAGCACAAATTAGGGTTCAATTCAGACTTTAGGCAAATGCAAGCAACAGCCCCAGACCGGACAACTCTATGCACAATGTTCATCCACTTAACAGCAGCTTGATCATTTGAGTGTGCTACAGCTCGCCTGTTGTTCGCTTCATGCTGCTTTTGGAGCTGTTTTTTCCATTTGTTTGTGTTGAAGGCTGCATTTGTTTTCTTTCCTTGTACTGAAAAAACTGGAGTACTGTTGACAGTAAAATTATTAGGCCCTTTACCCTAAAGTTGTCAACCAGTCTTGGCTGTTAACAGATCTAACAATTAGGTAATTAAAAGTATGATTGACAGGCAAACAGCGAAAGAAACCAAACCTGTTATTGCACCCCTTCAGAGCAACAAATAAACCCTCTGTACGTTTTCAGTATTCACTGGCTTCAACAGGCCTAATTATCCCTGGTTGATGAGTATGTGCATAGCATTCAGAAAGTGTAAGGTTTTCATGTCACTTTTTTTTTTTTACTTTTTTTTGAGCTAGAAACCTTTTTCTGATACAAACGTGTGTGTGTTTTGAATATAATGCTAAAATACTGGATGTCACCCCGACTGATGGAAATAAGCCAACATATAATAATATCCTATCAGGAATGCTTAGGAAAAATAAATCACTCCAGATCCTTGGAGTCAGTGATGCAACTGTTATTCCCTTGTCAGAAGCAGGCAAGCGCATATGTTTAGTGCTGCACTTCAAGGTATGCAGTCGGAGCTGGTCTCCCGTATGGGACCAGCCTATGTGACTGACAGTAATAGAGCTTGTCGCCGTGCATTTCCCATTTTCTGCAGCGTGTGGTTCTGCACCCCGCTGTGTACCTCCTCAGTGGCCGCTCATTTGATATGACATATTCTGAGAGGCAAAACACCTGATGATGTATTTAAAATAAAACCAAAAACTTGCTGGTCTTTTCCAATTTAGACATCTAGAGGGAAGTCTGCACTGTATGGGATCCTTTAATTTTTTATTCTCTCCTTTTCAGATCACATTCTCTGCGTTTCTCACACAGAGACCAGGCAATAAATCTGTGTGTGCTTCGTTTTTGGTGGGCATCATTCAAAGGCTGATTTGTTAGGTGCAATTACATTCACAGCAGTTTGAAAGAATTGAGCTAAGCTGCCTGCCCTTCAGCTGAGAGCTTTGGTTTACAGTGCACCCTATTAATATGCAACTGGGCAGACAGATGAAATGCCCTCAACAGGTCTTAGATGTCTTTAGCATCTTAGTCCACTAACTTTGTAAACATTGGTTAGCTCTGAGAGCAGGGACTGCTGTGCTGCACAAACAATGCCACTCTGGGGGAAGGGGAGTTGAGGCTCAGGATCCATCCGAGAGCCCAAAAGCCACCTGAACGGCTGCAGGGACTTCTCAGATATTTATCCTTTCCCGTGGCTAACGGTCCGAGCTTGCAACCATCTCTTCTGGCCAAGCAGAATTCACCACACACAGCCAGGCTGAGAGAGGGGGGGAGAAAAAACCTCTGAAAAACTACCCCAGCAACCTCGCTCAGCAGGGCCGGGACCTCTAGGTCGTCAGACTAAATGACATCAGAGCAGGTGACTACGCATGGGGGGGGTTTGGAACAATATTCAAGACAGATGACAATACAGCTCCGCTGCTGTCTCTCTCCTCCCACTGTATTTCCTCCTCTTCCTACACACTACCGTATCTCTTTCATGTCCTATTCAAAGCAGCATTTCAAACCAAGAGCCGGAGTTAGAAATGGCTCGTTAGAGGCAGGCTGTTCTCTCAGGCAGGATACAAAAATGGAGATAGTGAGACCTGCTATACAGGAGAGTGTTTTTATGCATGTATTTTATAAACATTTGGTCAACCCTGTCGCTAGGGGTAAGATGCAGAACCACTATTAATGCGATACCTGCAGTCTCTTGAGCTTTACTGCTTCCTAATTAACAAAAAAAACTTGACAGGCTCTCCAGAGCTGTGATAACCTCACCGCCGAGGCTGACACACAGACCAAGCAAATGAGGAGGTTGCCCCAGAGCAGCAGAATTGCCCACCCCCATTTTCTGATGAATTTGATCCATAGATACCGGAACTTACTCCCACACACCACCCACATGAAATACCCCGTCACCTCCTGTGGGAGCTGGACGAGGGGAAAAACACACCGCAGCAAATAAGGAGCTGTGCGCAGGTGGTCTGCCGGCAGACACCTCAGGTCTCTGAGACATTCCTCTTGCCTTGTGTCAAACATGGCTGAAAATGGTTCATAAGTTACTAAGGATAAGGAAACGCCGGGTGTGCAGTCATATCCCTGCCCTTTCCTCATGTATCCAAGCTAAAAAAAAAATATATGTATGTATATATATTACTTGAAGCGGCAGACACCTCAGGTCTCTGAGACATTCCTCTTGCCTTGTGTCAAACATGGCTGAAAATGGTTCATAAGTTACTAAGGATAAGGAAACGCCGGGTGTGCAGTCATATCCCTGCCCTTTCCTCATGTATCCAAGCTAAAAAAAAAAAAATATATATGTATATATACTTACTTGAAGTTTGGGGAGGAAAGAGTAGTAGTTTTTTAGTGTAGTTTTTTAAGTGACAAAACTACAAATACATAGAAAATGTCAAAGGTTAGTTACAGGGAATTAGTGGGCCAAAAGCTGTGTGGAAGCAGATTTATATCTGTACAGCAGAGAGAACAGCTTAGCTATCAGGGCAGGGTTAGACCTAAGGGGAGTTAAAACCAAAAAACCCCTAAAGATCAAGTCTCTGGCTCTCTGTAAGATTTAAGGATGAGAAAATTTCCTAAGTAACAAGCTATTTTTATACGATCTATTTTAAACCTCTTTATTCATGAGATGATTCTTCTTTTATTCATGCTCCTTCAATCTATTATACAGACCATACTTGCTGAGCTACTACATTTTAAGACCATGCAAACTGTAAATATTGGTTTGTATTAAAGACAGGTCTGAGTCACAGGGTTTAGCGTTTACATCCAGACTCAAACTTTTCCAGGTTCATAGGTGTTTTGATTCAGGCCCACTTAAAGGCCTCAGTTCTGCAAGATACAAAGCGCTTTCAGCTCCCACCGAAGTCCAAGGCAGTTGAAAGCCCTCTGTACTTTGAAGGGTTGGGCACATAATTTAAAAATCTCTGTTAAAAAAAAAACAAAACCAAAAAACAACACTCTCTTCAATGATCCATTATTTAAGGGGCATGAATTTAATTACTTACTGTAACTAAGCTCAAGAAAGTTAGTCTTCTCACTTGGAAGGATACCAAATTTCCACGTCTGCATATAGGCACAATCACATACAGTGTGACCTTAACAAGATTTATGGCGTGGTTTATTAATTCTCTAAATTGGTTCCATAAATCTACACTAGCCCTCACCATTTAGCTGAGTAAACGGTCTTTGATCTCTGCAGAAAGAAGAAACATACAAATCAGATTTCTTTCATAAAGGTACTGGGCCAAACTCTGCCCTTGGAGGCAGCTCCTCATCCCTCTCTTGGCGGCAGGAACGCATGGCAGAATTTGGGCTGCCATGTGCAAATCACATCCTTGGTTAAAACAGTTTGGATTTCTAGGTGATGGGCATTTTATCTGTGCAGTGCTGCTCATTTTGCAGTAATTAATAATTCCTGGAAGATTTTTTCACATGGGGAAAAAGTTAACTTTGCCTCATTTTGTTTACAGAAAGCTGTTACAAGATAACACTGCCTACAAATATTTCACTTACATTAGAACAACGTCATCATTTTAACAAAGATAATTTTAGTCAACATCTAGTCTGTAGGTTTAAGCAATGGACTGGCTGCTCATGCTCCACAGTGGACCAAGCTCAGCTCTCTGGACTTGCACGGCTCTGTGCTGTAATACTCCATGTATTATCTCACAGGGAGTTTTCACACAGCAGGTTTTCCTCTCACCTATAGAAAGCCATACTGGGATGAGATGTGGCTTCATTCTGGCAAATTGCTAAGACAGTTAACATTGCTGCTGCTGCGTTTTAAAGCAAGATAAATCACAAGCAGTTCCACTAAGCTTCTAGAAAATTTCAACAACAACAAAAGTCAATCATTCTTTTAGAGCATGTGAGACAGTGAACTTGAGATATCACTCTAAGATATCTCAAGTTTGTTTCATGCTGGTCAGGAAAAGGAAGGAAAATTAAGAGTGTATGTTACTTTCATTTGCATTTAGAAATTTTACATCAACAGTCAAATTAAGCCATGATATGTTATTAAATAACAACATGTTTGCAAACTCATAAAACCCGAAAATGATTCCACTGAGTTAAAATCAGAATTTGATACAACACATCTTTTGCGTTTACACCACACTGATCTTGGAAAGCAGCATCATGTTTACTACCATGTCTGGGGAAAACTGAACAAATGCTATTGCTCTTCAGTTCAGACTTGTCCTCCTTTATGTTTTTAACCTCCTCATAAAATTCAGATTTGAGGTTTGGTTAGTTTCACTTTTAGTCTCAGTCCAAAAGCATTTTCAAATAAAAACTGAATTACCCCATAGGCTTATGAGTATATTAATGTAATTCTTTCCTGTACTTTCTAGTTTAACTTTGAGATGCAACAACTCGGCCTTCTGTGTTGAAAACAAAGCACAAAGAAATCAATCTGGTCTGCCTCTTTTTTAGATATCAAGGGGGCAAGTGGATTCTTATCAAACAGGATGTGAACAATTCGTTGTAATAGCTGTCTTATTCTTTAATTGTATTTTTTAAAAATACACAAAAATTTCCTTCTTTAACTTCTGCAGTCTAACCCAGTGCATAAGATGCGGCGTTTGCCTCCCGGAGTGTACACCTTGCGCACGTGGAAATTTTGCAGACACCATCTGGAGCCAGAAGACCGAGGACAAAGTATGGGGAACAGTTTTGCTCAAGTCTCTGTCAAGCATGCTGAAAACAGGGGAGATGAACACGCAAGGAATAGATTTAGAAAATATCTAAAAAAATTATTTACACTAGAAGAAGACTTATCTCTGGGAAGTTGATCACACGTATATTGCTTCTGATAACTCCTGAGCAAGAATTCATAAACTTTAAATGGACTCTTAAAGTTTACTGAAAAAAATGAAGACAACACATCTTTGTCATGGCGGGAGTTGGATCTGAAGACTTTACCAGGCTATAAAGGGTTAAGTGAGGGCACAAAATATACTGCGGGTAATGCTTTACCAATCTCTGGGGCTGGGACACATTATACTGAAGCTGCAGAAGCTACTTGAGTGCTAGAGGAAAAAAGTTTTTGATAGCTAGATCCATGTAAGCTGGCATCTAACAAGCTGTACTGGAGCCAAAGGCCCAGGATCTGTTGTTTAGGTGGATACCGATTCCCTCTTTGTCCTATTCATAAAAAAAACCACTCTAGAAGAATTCCTGATACCATGATAACACATTCTTTTCTTTGTTTGATCTGCATCTTATCTAGAGCTGAAATCATCCTTGTTTTTCTCCCCTGGACTCACTCCAAGGAAACCACTTCTTTCTTCAAAGGTAGTGCCCCAACCTGAACACAATGTGCAGCTGAAGCTGCATTAACACAAAATGCAGTAAAAAGTGTCCTTCATGTGTTTACGTGTATACTGGTTAAAGTAAATTTCATTCTTTATTAAAACAACAAGAACCAGCACATATTTCTTTTGAGACTTCTCCAGGTACCACAGTTTCTAAAGTCTCTGGATCAGAGACAGTTCCTTTAACTAGAGGCACTCCAAATCCAAAAAGCAGCTTTACTCTCTATAAATGAAATTTGCTATATCTGTTAAAATTTTATTCCTGTGTGCATTAAAGTTGTTTCCCCATCTACATTTTCCTTTTCATCTATTGACAGTAAATTTCATCTGCCACTCTAGCATGCTGTCACTCATTCCTGTGAGATTCTTCTGCAACTCTTTATGCCTAAGTTTTGATTTCATTACCAGAATAATTTTATATCACCAAATGCTCTCATTATTCAATCTAATATCTAAGTTCATTTATGAATATGTTGAACAGCATAGATACCAGCTGGATACTACTAAGTTCCCTCTATCATGCAAGCTGACCGTGTATTCCCACTTATTTTTCCCCCATCTTTTAGCTAGTTATTAACCCCTAAAAAGGATTCTCTCTTTTGTTTTATGATAGCTGTTTCTTTAAAAGCCATCAAGCAGAAATTGTTCTGAAAACTTTCTGGAAATTCAAAATACCCCCTATCAGCTCCATTGCAGAGGTTTTCATTTGCCTGTATTTAATTCCTTTAAAAAAACCTCCAACAAATCTGTGAGATAAAATCCCACTATAAATGCCACCCTGGCTTTTCACAATAAATCATAATTATCCATATTTCTACTTTATTTTTAACATGGGTTCTGCCCGATACAGAGGTCAGACTCACTCCTGCCCAGACATTCAACATTTGCCTTTCTTTTTCTTGGGGCAAGGACAGGAGGGTCCTTTAGTACCATATTATTTACTCATATTCCATTTTTGATCCATAAGTACAACAATTTTCTGTAAAACTGCTGTCTAGCTACGTTCCCCATCCTGTATTTGGGTAGATGCTTGTTACACCTCTGTCTGAGGTTGTTGGCTGGTTTCTCCCTGTTTGGGATCTGACAAGACAAGGAGCAAATTTAGCTGAAAAAAATTCTTCCAAAGGGGACACTTTCACCCACCCAATCACTTCCCAACCCGTCGCTAGTGACACCTGATAATGGAAGTAGGAACATGTCCTTATTTATCAGTCCCCTTGGCAATTAGTTGGGTCTGCTCTCTTTCTGGTATGCTGTGTAGGAACAGGCTGCATATTTGTGTTGCATAAACATAGTTTAGGCATATCAAGGTTTTTGCATTGATGGGACATGGGGAAGGTGATGAGTGCCTGTCTGTGTATCTGAGCAGGGTGTGGGTTTTTGCTGGGTGATTAAAACCCAAAGTATGTTATGGTGAGATAGATTATTTGAAGAATGTACAGCAATGAAAACCACAAGAGGGAAGAAGGCAAAAAATGACTTGATTCTAATACTCAGCAGTATGTGAAAGGTTGGGGAAGAAGATAGTCAAAATGTAATTTCAGAGCCTGATTCAAATCCCACTGAAGTCAATGGAAAATTCCCTTTGGCTTCAATGGGCTCTGAACTAGATCATTAATAACTGTCATTCTGAGATTGCACTTAAACATCAATGTGTTTTAAATTTAACTAAAAAAATTGGGCAAGTAAGGCAGTATTTGAATTGTAGAATTTGATTAATATATGGAAAAATCAGTTTATTGGGTCCAATCCCGCTTCCTTTGGAGTTGGTGAGAGCTTTGCCATTGATTTCAGCTGTAGAAACCCCTCCCCACTTCCTAGAGGGAGATTTCCGTGTGACTGTCCAGCGAGGAAAAGCTCATTCACGAGCCTTGTGATCTAATCCATGGCAGCTTTAGACATCCCTAGAGAGTAGGATGAAGTCAGATCAGAGCTGTAAGACGAACCAAGGCCACGTAAAGCCTTGCTTAAGTCAACATAAGGATATTAAAGGTGAGATTTCGCCATGGCCTTTCCGTTGCAGTGGCAACTTGATGCAAAGAGGGTTGAGAGTTGAAGCAGGGAGACCTGGTGATGCAGGGTTACAAAATAATCCAGCCTGCTAATCACAAAAGCATGGATAAGCATTTCAGCCTACACTGCACAGGCAAGCATCTAATCTTGGGGATGCTTTCTGGTGGGCTGTTTTTTCCCCCTTTCTGTTCCTTTTTTTTTTTTTCCTTTTTTTTCTTTTTTTTTTTCCTTTTTTTTTTCTTTATAAGCCTTTCACACAGCCTAAGGTGAGAGGAAATAAAAGTAGCCTCCCTGCAGATAAACCACAGCAGTCAGGATAATGATTGCAAAGGATCATCAGTCTTCAGGCACAACCTGAACATCAGAGGGCTAGAAGGACATTTTTCATCGGCCCCTTCCTTCCCTCCCACCCTGGACTGTCACTGCAGAAATACAGGGTGGCAGGTAAGCAGAGATGGCGTTTCTGATTCTTAGACAAGACACAAGATAAAATGGACAGGTCAGTTCTGTTGGGTTAAAACCAAAAGAAAAGGAGAAAAGAATCCCTGAGAAAAAGATTAAGCAGGAATCCCCCAAATCCCTGCCTTGATTCACTTGTTCCTAGAAAGAAAAAGAAGCCAACTGAGCTTGCAATTGCCTTTCCCAGCCGGGAGATAGGGACTTTCCAAATTCTTCATCTGTCATCAGCCAGAGATGGAAAACCCTTGTCATAATCCCAAGGAAAAGAAGAGGGTAAACATTTGTCAGGGAGATACTCTGTATCTCATTTGTTAAGCACATGAAGTGCAAACAATTATAGGTCAGGCCCTGCTATATGTTATTTGTTGTCCCATTATAAAGTTACTCTAAGGTAATGTTTCAAAGGTTTTGTTTACAGGCAAACCGTAACTAGGCTACATAAGCTCCCAAACCCAGGGTCAGCATACTTCTTTAATAAACTTTGGTGATACGTATCTTTTATTCTTAAAGGACAGCAGTGAAGAAAACTAGCAAGGGCTGAGAATGCACTGAGTGCTATATGAAAATCTGTAAGGCAGTTTAAATAGATGATTATAAAAACATTTATCTGTTTTTTTTCACAAACTGCCGTAATCAAGCAAATCACATATATCTGTCCCATGAGGGCACTGACAACAATTCTTTGAAGCTTTAGGATAGTTGGGGTCCTACAAGATCTTACCTATAACCACGATATAGGGTGCTGCTCAAAAGGGTTTTAATATGCTATGGGGAAAGGAAATGAATTTCTCTGTGGGAGATGAGAAGATGACCAGCTCAGCAGGACAAAAGAAATTCAGTGTACAATTGGAGAAGCACAGATTTCAAACTCTCTCTGCCCCAACGGAGTAATTTAAAGTACTTTTCAAGAAGCAAGATAAAGGGGAGAAGGGAATCCCTCCCAAACGTGAGCAGTGCCAGCTGTTTTGCAGCAGGGTTATAGAGAATACCCAGGGGACACTAAGGGAGCATGTCAGGCACCTGAACATAACATTGAGCTCCTCCTAAGGGCTGGGGGATATTAGAGACCTCGGCAGGGAGTAGGCTTCAGGGCCACGGGGCTTACACAGATTGGCACCTCCTGGGAGCAGCAATGGGAGGCAGAAAGGACAGACTCAGACTGGTGCTGGACACTGAGATCCAGGCACCTTTGCCACTCCTGAATTCATATATAGATGTATTCACAAAAAAACAATTTACCCTGCTCATACCTAACCGAAGCCTATGGGAAAACAGAAGCCTAAATAAACATCTCATCTGTAATGTTCTCTTGGCCTTGCAAGGGGGATTAAATAGCTGTAAAATAGGACAGCAGATTGAATATACCTTTCCATTATCAAACATGTTTGCATTGGGCATATTCTTCAGAACCTTGGAGAAGAAAAGGAGGTTGTCTCATGTTTGAGGCTTTGCTTATTCTCCAGAAAAGAAAACAGAAGCCTAAATAAACATCTCATCTGTAATGTTCTCTTGGCCTTGCAAGGGGGATTAAATAGCTGTAAAATAGGACAGCAGATTGAATATACCTTTCCATTATCAAACATGTTTGCATTGGGCATATTCTTCAGAACCTTGGAGAAGAAAAGGAGGTTGTCTCATGTTTGAGGCTTTGCTTATTCTCCAGAAAACTGAATGACAGAGGGGAAGTAATAAAAAACCCCAAACAAACAAACAAAAAAGCCCCAAACTGAACATGCCCTTTTCACCACAATACGATTCTCCCAGAGGTCAAAGGAAAACAAGGTCTTTAGCATTTTGGATGTATTGACAAGTTTTTGTCAGACTGCACATACGTTTATTAAACCACACTTGGATTCTTCAGTGCACAATTTACTTGGCAAGTAATGCTTTCAAAATACACGGACCACTGAAATTATTGTACAAGACTCTTTCAGAGAGGCTAAAATGCTTCACTGCATCTAAAAATACACAATGACGGCATAGCAATCCGAGGCACAGGTGCCACAGGTATTAGAAATACCTGCAAAGGGAAGATTTCAAGCATGAAATATCCTAAAACCCATTTCTCTACTTAAATGACTGCAAAAAGACTATGATATATGGTAATTTATTGTAAGTTCTCCAGTCCCATCACGTCTGAGCACCTCTCAGTCTTTCATGTACTAACCTTAGAAATTCGCCTGAGGTGAGGTTGTATTCCTATTTCTGCTCTAGCAATGATCGGTGTTGAACAGCTGAAAACCCAGGAACAAGTAAAAGCCCTGGATTCAGAAAGGCAACTAATTTCCTGACTGCCATTGTGTCACCTCCTTTCTGGCTGAAGTCTTTTATACATCTTGACCTCAGCGTCTTGCTCAAGTTCACCTTCAGATCAACTTTTCCTTTCGTGTAAAATAGAATATGCCAATATGGGAGAATAAAAGGATGTGGAGAGGACTGAAAAGAGTAAAGCAAAGTACTCTTACAGAAACACTAAATATAACCCAAAATTAAAGAATAGTTAATTTCAGAAAGTTGTAAATAAAATTAGTAGATTATTGGGAAGGTTACTGTGCTTTCCAAACAATAAGGTTGTTCATATAGCTTATGTAACCAAATAGATATCTGGGAATTCTCACTTTATCACAAAACTCAGTCAAGTAGTGCAAGAAAACTCAGGAGGACACCCATATATTCCCTGGGAAAACGCAGCTAAATGTTAACAGCACCTCCATCAAAGTTGCTTACTGTAAGGGCAAAATCTGGCTTTGAAAAACTCACTGTCTTGATGTGATTTTGAAGTCTGGTGTCACCAGCGAAGCAGTCTGTGTTTTGGGCCTTACTATTTGTTATATGAATACATCCCTCTATCCCAAGCAAGAAAAAATAAAAGCACAGCTCCTACATATGCAATGGCAAGGAGCTTTCTGCTTCCCTCTGCCTAGAAATCACACAGAAGCAGTGTGACACAAGAGAAAGTGGCATCTCCCACTAACACTGCTACTCCTCAGCAATAAATAGTTTACATTCAGCAATCCCTTGAAAGTAGATCTTAATTAAGTGCGATATAGTTGCACTTATTGATCTGTAGATGTATTTGATCTGTACAGATCAAATCCTTATTGATCTGTAGACATTACCTTTTTGCGAGGGGCTTACTCTAAATTAAATCAATTACTACATTAGATGCTTAGAACTTCTCTTTTAGATTGGTGTGTGCTCTCCTGGCTTCAGAAGCCTACTGCTAAAAATATTCAACTACAGAGGTTGTCCAAATTTATAAATGATGTGGCTGGGGCAACTGTTCTCCTAATGACTGTGTGCTAAGCAGAATTGCAAAGCCTGAAACAGTGAGAAAGGGGTCCTTCAGGTCACACAGGCTACAAGAGAAGGATTTTGGAAAGTCTTGAGATTTCACTACAACCTAAAATGTTTCATCCTACAGTCACATAGCTGGTGTCGGTCACACATCTCCAGCGCAGAAGCATCCATCAGCCCACGGCTGCATTACATATAACAACCGAGGCTGAACAAGTTCACAGAGGTTGTCCAGAGTTTCATTCAAATAGCTCCTAAGTTAACACAGTTGGTGAGCAGAGGACTAGTTGCTAGAGGCAGTTGCTCTGCCTTAACTTTCAGAGAAATAAAGGGAGGGGAAATTAAATTTGTTGTGGAAATTTTAGAAATCATGAGATTTAATCATATTAAGAGGAAGAGCATACCCCACATATGAAGATTTACTCCTTCAAAATGACAAGTTCCAGTTTTCTATTCCTCTTGGAAATCTTTATTGTATAGCGTTTTGTGTGCAAATACATATCTAGGAAATATAAGAACAGAATTAAAAATAGTTTGCTAGTAGTACAAGAACTACTAATAGTTTCTAGAAATTCCTTTTCTTTTTTTATATTTAAGCTTAATTAAAATTTTCATACATCAGGAAACTTCATTTCAAAGCGACATGTTTCATTATGTTCAAGGGATTTTGCAAATGTGAACAAAATCCAAATGTATCAAAATTTGATTAAATCTTAGGTTCAGCGAGGATATTCTATGATATAAGATATTTCTTACCAAGAAGTTCAACATAAAATAGGGAACTTTTTGTTCATTCCATTAAATTGTGAGATTTATTTCCCTTAAAGGGTTTAATTACTTCCTGTACACTGATCTGTGCCAGTGTATTTGCAGATGCTGATGTCACCTGGACCTTTGTACAAATTCACTTTTCAGCTTAGCGAGGTTACTCATTATAAATAGTTTAAAGCAAATTCTAAATAAGCTATTCTTTACCACTACTAACATCAAGAATAAAGAAAAGATGAGAGCAAGAAGGATACCAAGCAAAAACAACAGCAAAACCCCCTTCACAGTTCTGGTTTTCTTGCCGAAAACTGTCTGTAGCAGCGCAATTCAAATATTTAAATTATGTCAGCAATTAGGCCTATTGTACTTAAGATATTTCAGATATTCCTGAAAGTCTGAAGTGTTTCCCACTGGAAATTATTATTTTGTTGAATTTGATGCATTTTTTTCTTAAGTAGGCAAGAGGGATGGTTTAAGAGATGTTTACTCTGCCTCAGTACTGGGGAACTAAAGAGCCTGCATTTCTCTCTGATTTTTATAACCTCTGCAGTATTGCTTATTCACCATTTTTTTCCCAAAGACCTACTCGCAGAGTATATAAAATCCATTATATATGCTGATAACTTTACCAGCACATCAAAGGCAGTAAAATCACAAAAGCTAAAAAAGCTAAGTGTCCTATGATTTTCTTATTTGTGGCTCTGTACCTGCGTCACAGATGCACATGCTCCGTGTCCTTGAGGCCTCGTGTAGGTGAGCAGCTCCGCACCAGTCCTCGCTACAGAGCCCTCAGTGTGCAGGTCTGCAGCGCCTTCTCTTAGAGATTTCCACAGCCCGTCTACACTGATGAGCAGTTTTATTTAACTTGAATGCATGACACTAGTGCTCATTGTAGCACCATGAATTTCTCTTTGCTTACGTTAATGGCTACTGAAGGTGTCAAGGTAATAAAAAGCTACTATATGTCTATTGTTAAACTCCTGCTTTAATTAACATTATTCTTGCCAGTATTCTGTCCCTTTGGGCAGAAATTCCGGGCTTTAATTTTCCACAAAAGACAGGTTCATTTTAAAATACCTTAAAAGAGAAGAAAATGCAAATAATCTGACCCAGAAACAATACTCAACATTTTTTTACTTACTATATAACACACTATGAAAGCCTTCTACAAATGTTTGCCAAAATTTCATCATGAGATTAGGATTCATTGCTTTATAAAATGAAGTAATGGTAAATAAGGCGCATTCATAACTTTTTATTTGCTCTCCCTGATGAACGCCATAGAAAAATCCCAAATAAATAAATACATTTTTTCCACAGTGAAGTACAGCTGAGGCTTGCCTATATTATCCATACGAGTTGTGAAGAAATCCAACAAACTTGAGTGGCATGGGTCAAAAAATTCTCTTATATTTTGTAAAACTAAATGAAGTCACCAGAGCAGTGCCATTAAAAGCAACCAAGGCATGGAGTCATTTAAATGGTTTCCCCTAGATGGCTAGGTTAAGCTCTGTTAAAATTAATCCTTTTTCATGCTGGCAGGTGTAACAAAGAAAACCTTTTTGTATGGAGTGCAAAGAGGGTATTTTACCCTCTCAAAGGAAAGCTGCTTGATATTTCCATGGAGAAAACAGCACAAGTGATTAACAATTTAGATTTCCCATTCCTAAGCTTTGTTTATATAAATATATGGGGGATCATTTCTGAATCCGTAAGAGGATTTTCTACAGTCCAATGTAAAGAACTTAAAACTGCCATAAATGAGATGTTAAAAAAAAATAAACAGATTGCCTTGATAAATGCCAGTTATTGCAGACTGAGCTCCACTGCAGTAACACACTAAGCAGCTGACATTTAAAAGAAACCTGACTAGAGTGCTAGCTCCCTAGGTAGTTTTCTTCTCTAAAATAACCTCAAGTCTGCCCACAAGAGAGGATCTCTGTAGCAATGCTCAGCCCTTCGCGACTCACGGTTATGACCTACTTCAGGATGGTCTTTTACACAGACACACAAGTGGCAAACGAGCATCTTCTTGAGCTAGGTCCAACGATGGGCGTGTCATCGCTGGGACAGAAGGGACTCTAGAGATCAGGCCTTTGATATAAACATGGAAAGCAACATTAGCTTCACTCTCCTTCACTTCCCTGCTGACTTTCATCCCTCTCCTGAGCAGGATTAATCCTTCCTCAGAAGTTTTCCCAACTAATAGTTTCCTTTCCCCCACAGTCATTTCCATAAAGGACTGAACCCACCTTCCTTAGAGAAATAGCGCTGGGTTTTTTTCCAAATGCAGAAACAACTGACAATATCGAGCAAAAGTAGTTTCCATCCTCATGCTGCTTTCCTGCTCCCTGGGGCCTTCCCCTCAGCACAGAAGAGAGGATCCATATGCTTCGTCCTCCAGCTCTGGAGGAAAAAGCTGCTGCATTAACCTGCTTCTTGCCTGCTCTTCACAGGTCTCAGTGGTGGCTCTCCAGCTAGTTTCAAAGAGCAGGACCCCAGTTCCTGGCTGTTGAAGGGGCTGTCCCCACTTACGGAGGCAGTAGCCTTGGTGCCTCTTGCTTGGTTGGCTGCCATTTTACTGCATTACCAAAAGGCACCCGCAGTGGCAAATGTATCCATCAGCTGTGAAACTCAGGAAAAGCAAAAAGGAGCTTTTTTTCTTTTTCCCCTGTCTGAATGAACAAATCCCTCCACTCCCACAACTCCCCTTCATCATTGGTTAGCAAACCTTGAACTGCTTCAAGCACTCCTGCTAAACACCGAAGGTATAATAGATGTTAGTACATAATTTACATAACTGATCCCTCAGTTTCTGGCAGAGATGTGTAAAACATATTTC
The DNA here is from genome assembly GCF_000699145.1 of Aptenodytes forsteri. Lineage (NCBI taxonomy): Eukaryota > Metazoa > Chordata > Aves > Sphenisciformes > Spheniscidae > Aptenodytes > Aptenodytes forsteri. The sequence continues at coordinate 8,529,367 of NW_008794888.1, read as the reverse complement.
TTACTGGATGATAAGTATGCTTGTTAATATAATTTCTGTCTGGCCCAAAGGAGGCAAGTCACAGAAAGGGCAATAGAACATTTAAAGAACAGGAGCGATAGCCAGGTTCAGGCCCCAGAAAGGACCAGCTTTTTGCTCACAAAAACCCCAACGCGTGCTATAAGATAACTACGTACTAACTCTCTACCCCTGCCACGCTGAAAGTCATGCATGGAAGCACAAGGCAAGATGTACCTACAAAGCCTTCACTCCCATGTCCTCGCCGTGACACGTTGTCTGCAGCAGAGATGCAAGATGTGCAGGGTGATGACTTCGTGCTATGAGCAGAAATAGATTAGCTTCTAACTTCTACCTCTACTGCTGACTGAGGATTTTCCACATACTGATCTGCCTGACTGCAGAGGGACCCATGCTGGGCACAATCATAACTTCTGCAAACTGAGATGAAAGAAAATGCAAACTCCCACTGCACAGACCCTGGGACTCCTCAGTGAACCTGAGAGCGCCAGGACCACCATCCCATAAAACCAGCAAATTTAGATAATCAAAATCCCTCTGTTCTATTCATAGCTATTGAATTCAGAACTAACAAGTACAAAACTTTGAATTAAATGTCTAGACCTTGGAAAGTTTACCCTTTACACAGAGATGAAGAACTAATAAAGCTGGAAGGAAACAATACATTTTTAAAGCTGACTGAGACTCAGAACATCGGGTTAGGACTGTTCAAAATGCGTTCACTGCCACATCATTTTGACAGTACAGCAGTGTCTCAGCAGGTTGTAATGCAACTCCTTAGTATTTCTAAGTGCACTGGGCCTCTAGGATCACTCTCTGGGAAGAGACGGCAGGGTTGTTATTACAAAGTTGTTTACATTTAATTAAAATGGTCAACTTACCTGAGTTTCCATAAGGTTAATAAACCCAGGAAATTTCTAGAGGAATTATAATTAGAGCATATATGTTCTAGTAACTTTCCTCTGTTTCTGCAAGATTTCTATAAAATATTTAAGCCCATCAAATATTGAAGATGTACACTTAATGATCTAAACGTTTATTGTAGAATGAGTTTTTTGAGTTTGAGAACTTTATCTGTAAATAACTTAAATTCAAAAGAAGATTTAGCATAGGAACACTTTAGCTAGAGGAGCTTGTAAAGATCTGATGACCTTCCATTCAGCCTGACTAGTTTATAGAAAGGCTCTGCAGTCTTTACAGGTTTAATCTCTTCAATAGTTTCAGGTTTTTGAATTCTGCACTTCTACTGCCTAGAGGTGTACTTGTTTGTGATCCTGCACAATTTCTGGGCGATTTATCAGCCACCATTCCAGTAACAACAGCAGTAATATTTCTACACTCATAGGCCATCTCCTCCACTGTAGTCGTTGTGGGATCCCACAACTCTGTGCCCGCCTTGATCCATAAGGATAATCTTCTGAAGTGCTGCCTAGACTGACAGAGCTAAGCACACCCTCCAGGTGTATCCCTCCTCCTTACTCAAGGCGAGACATGGAGATGTCCTGGTCCTCCAGCTGAGAGCTGCTGTGAAAAGGACACATAGGCAAACAAGCTGGAGCAGGGCTGAGACTAGCTAGACGCTAAGTGGATCAGGTCCCCGGGGCATGGCAGTGAGTACACTGGCTCCTTGGCCCCGAGACAACCTGTGCTATTTTCCACCGAGCAGCACTTGCTGATGATATCGGCAAGGCAAGGCCCACAGCCAGCTCATGCATTATGTTGCTGATGTTACAGAATCAAATTTTATAGGAGAAGGCAGCTGGAAGAGGCCTCAAGAGAAATCTAGCTCACCTCTCTGTTCAAACACAAGATCAGCAATGCTTGCGTCATTTTGACAGATGCTCATCCAACTTGTTTGTAAAGCCTTCCAATATTGAAGGGTCCCTAATCTCCTCAGCAAGTCTTGACTATTCTTACCATTCTAAAGGGTTATTTTTCCTAATGACTAACCTCTCTTTGCAATTTGAACCTATTACTTTTTGTCTTATGCAAAGTAAACGGTTTATTTTCTCCCTTTTTATGTATTTAAAGACTACTTTGTCTTCCCTCAGTCTTTTCTTCCACAGACAAACCATTCATTCTTCTCTTCCATATCATGGTTTCTGGATTTGTGGCCATTCTGCCTGGTGTCCTCTGGTCCCTCCTTCTTATAATCTGCAATTACAGTTTTCCAGTCAAAGTGGCACCCAGTTCACAGTGGCTTCATCAGAAAGACACTTCTGTAGTTTGCTTATGAGAAAGTACTGTGAAACATTATCAAAAACCCAAGTCAACAGATGATGAATATCATTTCCCTCCTGTTCAAAAGGTCTATTGTTCTGTTACAGAAGGAAGTTAGACATATTTCATATGATTTGCTGTTGATAAGTCTGTGGTCTTTGTTTGCTTCCACATGCATATGCATCGTCTCCTTGATTTTTTGTTTCAGTATTTTCTGAAGAAATAAAGTTAAGCTGCACTGTCTCTATTATCCTTTTCCTTCTTTAAATATATGCACTAGGTTTCCTTTTTCCAGCAGTCTAGTACTTTTCCCACCCTCTGTAAATTCTCGAAAGTATACATAAGCAGCCCTATTTAAGTATTCTCCAGATTTTTTACTCATTGGAAGATGAGGTCTTGCCCTTGTGTCACTGGGATTACTTAAGGTGACACTGACCAAGTTGGCACTTTTAGTGAAGAAGTGGCTGACTGCCAGAAAGCAGTAAGCACTGTGATTTTTGCAACTTCATCTGCTAATAATTTGCCTCTGTTATGCAACAGGACAGCCGTTCCTGGCCATCTTCTTACTGCCCCAGTCATCCGAGGTCCATCAGGTCACCGTTAACTTTTCATCACAAGAAGTCTTTCATTTTTTTAGTCTTCACATATTACGGCTTTATTCTTTTCTCATGTTTAAAAATTATTCCCTTTATTTGCACTACAGTTGCTGTCTGGGCCTGCTACCTCAGATCTAGAAATTGCCCAAAATTCCAGTATGCCTCCTTACAAATCAAAAACCTTAACTAAAAAAAGTCAATTGAATTTGTCCTATTTTTCTTCTGAACTTCTTCATAATCGTGGCACTTGGGCTGAAAAATATGGGATGAGATTTTTTCTGTTACTTTGGTTGTCGGGATTCATATGTTAAAACCAGAATCTTCCTAAAAAGAAGCTGTATTTCTGCTCTTGCCCAGCAAGGGCAATATATCAGATAAACTAAGTGTTCAATCAGACACATGTATCAGCTGCGTATGACCTCTTCACATGTGTTTCAGTGCTGACTGGTTTTTGGGATATATAGAAGTCTGACAAAACAAGAAATAGCATGTCCCATTAGCTTACCATGTGGGACACGGGACTCGCCATACCACAGAGGACAGCCAGTAGCATAAAAGTCGCAGCCCTGCAGAGCCTGCCCATTTCTGCAGCGATTCTGGTAGGGCCACGCTCCGGAGGCGTGGACCCTACTACTGCGTGATCTGCACAGCAGGTCCAGGGAAGAGACTGTGGGGCACAGAGACCTCTCTGCTGGAATTCCCTTTTCCCTGCATTTTGGGGCATCAGAAAAGCTCTGTGACACTCCTCAAAAATATCTCCCACATAAGTCTCAAAAGTCCATGAAATTTCATCTTTACATTCCCTTATTTCAATGCATTAAGTAGATGCTAAGGGCATTTTTTCCCTCCTCAGTTTTATTTTCAGGCCACACTGAAGGATAAACCTATCATGTTTCTGACCCACTAGAAAAGCTGCTTTAGTGTTGCAGGAAATGTAATCTGTATGGCCGACATGAAAGTGTTATAAGATGTGAGCTGCAGAGATTTTGGAAGGTTGTGTCTGAGCCACAACATCCATTCTTCATTGTTAGGCTTTGCAAGCTAATATCCTCTTAGCCTAATTTAAAATCATTAATTAAAACTAAGTTGAAACTGATGTGTAATGTAATAAGGACAAGAGGTCCCACACCAAAAAGAAGAGGAAGATTTAAGAGATGACCATGTATTTAAATTTGCTCTACGTTTCCTGGATCAGAATTTACTGTACAACATGACCCTAATTTAGTAGAGTCCTCAGATTTGTGCAGCTTACACACACATTTTGACTGAAAACTAGTAATTACTATGAAGAAACTAGGAACCAGGCAGGCAGCTAGCAGGTTTTTTTTTTGAGCAAATTATAAACACAATCTCTGTATTCTTTGGTCTTCCAATGCACTGGGTATATCACATCAACACGGTAAGGAAAATCTGTTGAAATCAGTTGGAAATCCTGACTAGCACAATATGAGCTGTTGCTGCAGTGTAAGAGGTTCTTCATCTCAGCAAGTGATACGCTACAACAAGTTTTGTGAAGCGAATTCATTTTCTCTCCCCTGCATGCTGGGGTGGAGGCGGGGAGGAGGATGGGGAACGGGGAGCAGAAAAGATGGAAGAATGGGCAGGGTAAAAATTTTTTTTTTATTAAATCTTTGCCAGTTTTCAGCGGGTGTAAAAAATAGTTAAATTCCCTAACTAAATTATAATTCCAATCTTAAACAATAAAAAGAAATCCTGTAATATTCTATGTGCAGTGCCTGACAGCTGGGCCGTCTGATCCTTGCAGTCTGCTTACAAATTGGTATTAGTGGCACTAATAAAGCTGATTAATGTTGTGACTAGAGACCCACTAACCTGACACTGCCAGCTGGGTGCACAAAGGCTGTCAATCTACATGGCAGCTGTTAAACTACGAGCGCCGTAGCCTTTAATTTACATTTCAGCAACCTCCACACTGTAATGCATTTTAATGGACACGAATAAAAACCGCTGGTGACGTGCAGGAATTCCACAGGATATTGGTGTGTACACATTATATTAGTAAAATGCCACTTATCAAAAGACCAGAGATAAAGCCAATTCTTTCCTCAGTTACATTTCTTGAAACCTGTAGCAACTCTGTCATAACCGATGCAATTATTGCAGATTGCCAGCAGTATGGCTGAGGGCACATTTTCAGCCAGTCCACCCACACTTAATAGTTATGATAGCTTATTAATTTCCATTGATGCAAATAGCTATGAAGATACTATCTGCATCTTAATAGCATTTTCCCACGACTGCTTTGCTTACAAGTACTTTGGAGGGTCCCAGAACAGGTCCTGTCCATCATTCAGAGGCCTTTAGCAAGTCACCCTTCTGACACTTTTTGGAGAGCCCATGGCTGGACCAGGAGCCCAAGCAACCCGTTCCCTTAACCACGGTATTTTCTGATGAGAGGATTGCTGCATTGCCAGTGCTCTAACTGTACTGTGTGTAAACTATATGTAAACAGAGGTTTATAGGCTTTTAAGACTATCAATCCAGGACCTTCTATAAATATTCAGTCCAACTGATCCACTTACTACTTAAATGCAAAAAATTTACACTAATGATACATCAAAGTCACTATATTAAAACAACAGAGTGAAGATGTACAAAACAAATGTTCCAGGGGTAGTCCATAGAAAATAGGGTCTACTTTCTTTGACCCTAATAAAAGCATAGTTTATTATGGTAAATACTTTGCTGTTTTGTAAACTATATTACATATGCAGAAATTCAGGTGAGCATTTCCTTAGCGCAGATTTCTTGGTTTGGGGTTGGGTTTTTTTTATTTTTTAAAATTCTTTAATGATTGACAGTATTGTTCCCAAAATGCCCAAGAACATTACTGGAAAGACCTTTCATTTTTCTATTATGATATCCTGGCAATTTTCAAAATCTAGGTTTTTTTGTTTGGTTTTTTTTTTTTGAAGGACATAGATAGGAAGTAAGTGGCAGAGGAAAAGACAATGTGAAAAGGAAAACAATACAGCCCCAGAGTTTTTATATTATCTATTCTAAAAACATATTGTAAATACAAGGACATCACAAATACTCAAACAAATACTAAATTCTTAAGTAGGCTATAACTATAATCTAAATATGTCTATCTGAGGAATTCAATCTCTCGTTACTGAGTCTTTGCTATCAAGAATAGGTTTCCTTCCCTCTCAGGTCCCAGAGAGCAGGTGAGCATGTACCTATTTCTGAAAAAATCAGAGTTAAGCAACTTGTAAAAAAGCCTTATGCTAGAATTCAGTGGGTGAGCTAAGATTTAAACCCAAGTCTATTAACTCTTGTTTCTATTTCTTCATCACTTGACAAATCTTCCATTCTCAAACAATGAAACAAAGAATTTTTTAAAATCTTTTTTTCATTGACTTTAGAGGACAGGGACAAAAGAGCAGAGAAGTAAGGACACGGTGGGAGCTGGGTTAGCATGTGTCTGCATAGGCCGGGTCATGCATCTTGGTTTGCTGTGCGTGGCTGTTACTTCCGACTCACACAGTATCAAGTTTAAAGGCAAGAGGCCATGAAAGGAACAGTGTCTGTACGCTGCTTTGAGTACAAAAAATGAAAGTACCCTCTTGTCACATCACCAGTCAGCTCTTGTGCCTTCTGTCTTTGCTTTTGCCATTTCACAGAAAAGACTGTGGAGAGGGGATCTGATGACTTCCTAACCCTGAAATCTTGCTATTCTTGCTGATTTAAATATTATTTCTTATCTAGTATAATAGTAATAAGAATGAGGGAGGAAAAAGCTACCAGAAACTGTACTGTATAGTCAGCAGAATAAGTCAAATTGTACCTGATTAGCAGGCTGAGGTTCATTAACTCATACTGGGTCTTGCAACTTATTTTGGTTTCTGTCAACGGGGGGATCTACTGCACCTTAAGCTCTCAGGCATGTACAGTCTTTTATACAATACTCGTTCCTAACACAACTTTTCTCTCAGTGATTTCAGGCCAAAACATTGCAATACTGAGCTGCCCATAGCTGCCTCCCAATAAGGCTAACAGACGCCACCCCCCCTCACAAGCAAAAGAGACCTTTCCTCATGAGACTCTCATTTAAACCATGGCAGAACTTTGTGCTCTGGCCTAGTGTAATGTAGCAGGGTGATGCTTTTTGCAATACTGGTTCATTGTCGCTGCTCAGTATTGTGAGATCATTTCAGCCTCTGGAATGATCAAACCTTTCTATCAGTCCAGCTCCGATTCCCAGGACAGTATTGTATGGAAAAGCAGAGCTAGTGCATAAATCCAAAATTCCCCTTTCCCCAGAACTTTTGCAAACTAAAGCAGGACAAGTAAGATGACAAAATATATTATAGCTATTGCAGTATCATTAAGTCCCACAATTTTTTTTTTTACATCAGCTGGGGAGGGGGAAGGGAGGACATACACAATAAAATCTGTTAACACTGCTAAAATGCAAGGCCAAAAGAAGAAGAAGAAAATCCAAGACTAACATCTCAAACGGGATCTATTAGAAGTGGAGAGAACCATGAAATCACCCGCTTATTTTTCTAACTTCCATCAGATAACAGGATTCAAAGGATTGTATAAATGCCAAGATAGATTAGATACAATAGACAGAATCAATTGTTTGTTCAGACCTTGTTACAAATATGCCAGTCAAACGCATATGTAGTCCTATATGGACTACATGCAGAGAGATGTAAATGCTTAACATGAATAGATTTGGGCTGATGGCATCCATAGCCTGCAATCTTTATGTGACATTTCCTTTCCCTTTTCTCTACTTCGTAACGTTGCATCAGTTAGAATAGGTAAGAAACAACCTCTCTCTGGATTTTTTTAGTATAGCAAGAACAAAAGTAAAGTTGTGCATTTTAATACCAAACTAAATGTAGTTACTTTAGATTATCTTTAATTAATAGAAGCACTAACTACTAAAATGAATAACTTGCAATTTGGTCTAGAAAGCTTCTTTAACAAGTGCCTTCTGCAGGTGCAAAGAAAATTTTAACTGAGCACTAACCCTTGCATTAGAAGTTAAAACAGTGAGGTTCACCTTATCAAATCAAATGGTGTTCTGCCATTAACAGAAGCATCTTGTCTTCACATACCCACTCAAAGGTTTCACTGAGAGAAGAGCTTACATACAATATTTCTCCTTTCCCAGTTTAATTTTCATAAGTTCCTACTGATAGGGGTCAAGTGAAATAACATTTCATAAGCAGAAGTTTATGACTAGGTTTTCTTGCCAGAACAGAATGGCATCTGTTCCTATGCATGTTTAATTTAAATATTTTTCATGAATGTGGGATGATGGTATAAATATTTGAAATCATCAATATAGTAGACTGCACTATAGCATGGAAAGGCTGCTGCACAGCTGCTGTTAAATTATAGATTTCTTATGCAATGAATACATTTAACTTGTCTTTTGAAGGATTAAAAAATGATGTCTTCTGTCTAAAATATTTTGTCAGATCCTTAAGAGACGTTCTTCACGTGACCTACAGTTTCCAGACAACTGAAAGAATAACTCTGTGACCCCATCGTGAATGATGCTTACATAGGGTGAACTGATGGAGCCAGGGCAAGAGCACACTGCGCATGGGGGGCAGGTGAGTTTCTTCTTTTTGTCATCTTTAACCTCCCCTTCTTCCACTCATGAACCTGTTCTCACTAAAAATAGCTCCCAGTTCCTGTGTCTTGGTCTGTGATCTGATTCTCCAGTTTACATTCTGGAGAACACTCATATCCCCAGTGTTGGCTTGGAAAAAAAATAAAACCAAACACCACAACAACAAAAACTATTTTTGCCTTCGTCCCCGTCCCAGGAACATGATGATGTGCCAGTTTACATCATCTGTAAAAAATTTGACAACCAAGTTTCAGAGGCAGATGAGACTCTCCCATATGTACAAGTCACTTGAAACAGCCTGGAGAAGTTTTTGTTGAAAGCAACCAAACCCAGGATGTGGGGGAAAGGAGGCACTGGAGTGTTTCATGGCATTGTTTATGCTGCTATCCGGAACCTAGGATGATTTATAGTAAATATGACGTTAGCAAGATTCATGACTTAACAGAGAGAAAAGTAAATATTTTGCTATGGTCCAACTAATCAGATAACCCCCTTCTTAAAAAAAAAAAAAAAAAATCATCACCTTATTTTTAAAGCACTTCTTGCAGAACAACTCTTTTCATTGCAGGGTGTGTTTACAAGCTGTTACTGTGATCTGAAAATGAACTCCTTGAGATAACGGTATCTTTGGAATCTTGGCCTTACAAAGTCTGCTTTTTAATTTTTAAAGCTAATTACAAGTTATATAATTTTACCATGCTATTCATTTTGGTGATTATTTGTTAACACAAACCACGTAAGTGCCATAGCAATGGGGAAGGCAATACATGTAGTGAAATATTATACGTGTGGTGGCATAAAGCTTTATTGGCATGAGCTAGGAGTGGATGCATTACTCATGAATGGTGAAGCCAGCAGTAAATTAAGAAGGTGGCCCCAAGTGAGTATTAGTCACCTAAATACAACCATATGCCACCAGATTTTGTATTACATTTTCACAGAAATGTTATTTCTAAAATTTGCAGAGAATTTCTAAATGGACTCCAACTTCAAAGCCTCACAAACGAAGACCTAAGAACCAACATGTGTGCAACCCACCTCACCCCTTCCAAACTTTAAATCATTAGAAGTTCACCTATAAATCAAGATGTTCATCGCAAGTGTTGCTATTTTACCAACCATTTCTGGGGGGTGGGAACAGCCTGTATCGAGTGCCATGAAGTCACCCGGCTTGTTTCTTTTTGCAAACCTTAGGTCACAAATCACTTCCCACCTGCTGAGGGGAGGCTTGTGTGGCAGGAGCATCTGAAAAACAGAGTATGAAAACTGCTGATCCTGATACAGTGCATCATGCCTGCAAGCTAAATGCAACTAAACTTCTTTGACAAAGTTGCAGAATTCAGGGAGTAGCTATGAGTATTATCCATCTTTCAAAACATAAGCTTGTAAGAGGTTGGTACGGCCCATATAGAGCATAATATAGGAGCTGTCAGTTACTACCGTTTGCTCAGACCAGCTTTTGAGTCACAACAGCAATACAGAGAGAGCTCTATGTTGCCTTAGCTGTGTTATTTTAACAGTAATTGAATTTGCTGAGTACATCGGGTATCATTTTGCTTGCTTGCACACAATCTGCAGAGTAAGTGAACACATAAGCAACGCCACTGCCTTGACTGTACGCCGGGTCGAGGAGCTGGTTGGCAGCAACGCAGTCAGAGGCATCGGGGACTGCACTGGGCAGTTTGCCGTTGCTTTGGCTGCCTTCTGCCATACCTTGTGCTGCCATAGCTTAATTCATATGTAGAGTTCTATGGGAATTTTTGTATCCAGCTACAGTCTCCACAGTTCTTCATGTGAAGAAGGGATTCCCACACAGGTCCTGAGCATGCAGCCACATGTCTCTGAGCTGTCTTGTGCCCAGAGGGTAGGAAGCTTGAAGCCAGTGCAAGGAAGCTTGAAACAGCTGGGGAAAGGAGGTGCTTAACACAAGAGCACAGCCGAGGAGAGCCTAAGCAGCAATGTATGCCAGGAGCTGAGCAAGGTTTGATTTATTTTACACTTTACATGTGCAGATCTTAGAAATTGAAAAGCTATTAATTATATCCATGTTTTACTAATAAATGCACACAGAGTAAGAACTGTTTACAGACCAAAAGAAAACAACAGATCACTTTCCAGTAGGGTTATTTTTTCAACTAAAATAGAGGGGTTTTGCAATCTAGGTCTTCCTTTCCCTCTACTTCATGGCTATTTCTATACATACTTTAACAATCCCAAACTAAACCATTCTCAAACGGGGTGGGGGG
>NW_008794888.1:8499061-8518525 GCF_000699145.1 Aptenodytes forsteri | reverse complement strand
GTGGGGGGGTGGGGGGAAACGGGGGGCAGGGAAGGGGGAAAGAAAGAAAGGATGGAGTCCTCAGAAAACTGGCAAAGACCTATTTTGTAAGGAGGGAACCAACGAAAACATTGGCATAAGGCACAGTTGGAGGGTGTCAAATCCGATGTGGCAGCCCTTTCTTGTGCTGCTATGTGGAATTGGCTTCAAAAGATCAGCAAAATGAAACTCTTCATACCTGAACTAATACAGATCCATGTAAATTTGAGCTCTGATCTTATGGAGCCAGTCACATCGCCAGAGGCTCAAAAGGAGTCGTCTTTGTTTGTTTTTGAAGTCTATGTGAAACCGGATCTCACATACTAATATCTTGATCCAAACAATATAATTGAATCTTTTTCTGTTCTCCTCACCCTTTCAATAGAACTTTCCTCCAGTTAGATTTCATTTTTATCTCCTTCCAAAGAAAGGCTAAGGGGGTAAAAATAGTTTTCCTTTTGGTGAAGTGTTTGCCTCTCTCCACAAAAGGTTCAGGAGTAAGACGGGGGGGTGGGGACAAGTAACTAAATGAATAAGGTTTGTATTAAAGTTTGCTTGCTGTATTGCAGAACTGCAAATGAAGGACTGTAAATAGTGGTAGGATCTATATCACTGCTAACCAAAGCAGCAGAACTGTTTAAACATGCAAGACCACAGGTAACATGAACAACAAGCTGAGGGCTCAACCTCTTTCACATCATTTATTGGAAATGAACCTATTCGTCTTTTGAAGGTCACAGAAATCTGTTCTGTACTACTGACTTTTAATTGCTTTGCTACATATAATCTAAGGCAGTAACCACTCTGGAAAGAGGACTCAAATTTGACTTGTTAACCCTTTCCTACCTGATCTTCCATTGAAATACACTTGGGGAATGTTCCGCTATTCAAATTAGCCAAATGCATTGATTTTCCTTAGATTTAGTTAAGGTATTTAACTGATTTCAGAATTAGGGTGCTTCATATATTTCATGCAAGTTGTTCACATGAAAATACAACTGCAACAGATTTGCAGCTTCATCATAGCACTGGAAGTCTCCAGTCAGCCAACAGATTTTGGAAGTTTAACAAAATGAAATCCAAATTCCAAAGTTTTGGACATTCATTCACCAAGGCTTAAAATCATCTGCATATTTCATAATTTGATTTTTTTTTTTTTTATGACTGAATAAACCAAACCCAATTTTTTTAAAGGATTTCCTATGAAGTTCTTTTCAATTTCAACAGAATTTATGAATCGGCTCTCATTCATAATAAAGCTGCATAAAACCTTTTCTTTCTACTATTGTGCTAACAGAAACAAACACACAATAGGACAATCCAACAAGAAAAAATTATTCTGTTCAATACAATAGTCAAGGCTGTCAGATCCTGGAATGATTTTTACCTCCCTTCAGTAAAGCACTGTTTTTCTACAAACCTGACCAGCAGCAAAATCCACCTATAACTGCCTTGTAAAATAAACAGCTATGACTACAACTGAACTTTTGTTATGTTTAAGCAAATAAAAGTTTAAAGGCACTAAAATCTTTGTAAGGATGGCTATAAAAACAATTATCCTTAGATCACTTCTACTGTGAAGTTTGACTCGAACAGACCCTTACATGCACCATACAGTTATCATCCTTATAAATCAGTGCTCGCCCCATACACCAGGACGCAGTAGGTGCTCGGCTCCATTATCCATAAAGTTTCCAGTGTGTTCAAGAATGCAGGATCTGAAGGTTGGTATGGCCCTAAAATGCCACATTCGGCAAACACAGTCCTTGCAAAGAGGAAAGAGGCTGAAAATCAACGAACGGCACAGAACCCAGCCAAGGAGATGACTTGTCCCCTTGGTAAATCAGTTTCCCATGACGTGACTGTAGATGGGACATTAGACACAGCACTGCTTGAAGTTCAGGCTGCCTTTTCTCAAACACCGCTGAGCGGTGCTCAGGCAGACGCTCAGTCCACTTTTCGGTATCAGGCCTCAAGCCAAAACCTAGTGAAGTCAGTTGGAGACTTTCCATGTTCTGTGAGTGATATTGGAAAGGACCCAGTTGAATATAACTAATGATGGTTTAAATATACGGTGCTACAGGAAGCAAAAAGATTAAGTATTTGTTCTAGTTTGTTGGCTTTTTTTTCTTTTATTCCTTCTTTGCTTGGTAAATCAATTTAAAACCAGCAAGAAAAGTGATCTACCACCATGTCTTATGGGTTTGCCCTAAGATATGCCAGAATCATCACCTCAAACAGCTCAGATAGCATACATGTGAATTACAATTTCCTTTGTCTTTTCACAAACGGGGGTTTGGCACATTTATTCCAACTTTTCTCTTTTTTCAGCCACCAAACCCAAAATTCTTAAAAGCTACTTTTATTCCTAAAGGAAAGCTTGAGGTGTTCAGGAAATCTGCTTTAATAACTACTTTGTAACACGTGAGAACATGGCAGTAATACACAAGAAATATTCTTTAAAATGTAACAGAATTTGGGGTCTTTTCGGGAGCCAGGCATTTTCCATTACAAAGCATTGTGCAACACTGAATCATAGAAAATTTGGTGAGACGGTTGTTTAAAGGATGACCTCATCCCTGTGCTCCAGCACAGAATAACTCCAGTGGGTTTTTTTGGGGGGGTTAATCTTTCTGATTTGCAGATCCCTATGTAACAAACATAAGCCTATTAATTATAAACTTGCTTTCCTCCATGATTTTCAATACCCTTATGAGCTAGTCCACAGATTTCTGGGGATTGCTGTGGTCTGCCACTGAATTTATACCGTTCTCATTTTAATCTGGCAAATTTGCATTTTGGCAATTATTTCTACATGTGTTGAGAGACTCAGGACTAAAAATTCTAGATTTAAAACCTACAACAACAAAGAGTTAGATTGAAAAGGAAACCAAAACATTGTTATATTTGTTTTCTTATTAAGTTATATTTTGGCAATCCTTCTTTGGAAACTTTCCACGTGACAACACTTTTTCCGAGAGTGAAGAATTGCAGGGAATACATAAACATCATTTCACGATTAACAGGCAGTGATCTTGTGGACAGGAATGAGAAACAGAAGGAAAATCTGTATATTAAGGTCATGGAGGATGTAAATTGGAGTCACCAGACAACTTTCGCTGGAGTGAGCGTCTAGTCACTAGGACCAATATGGTTCTTAACAACTTAGCTAGTACCTTAACAAGGCTTCTTATTTAGTGTCTTCTTGTCTCTGGTCATGGGATAGACTCAAGTTAACAAGAAGGAACTATTTCCATCCCACATAAAGAGCTTGGGAAGTAGCCAACTGCTCCTAGATGCACAGACTGTAATATTAAATTAATGCTCAGAAGACATGATACACCTCTCTCTCCCCTGTAACATCATAGGGGAGAAGTAGAAGGTACAGTCACTGTAAGCTGCATATTTTAAAGTTGAGTCCACATCTGATGTGATTTCAAAGGCAGGTCATAGTATACGATCTCGTAGGCTATTACAAGAACCATAAGCAGGTTCTTACTCTTGTCATAAATTCTCCTTGTGTCACAAGTGCCCATTATGGTTACTCTACAAATGCCGGTCCCGGGGAGACCGACTTTGTTAAAACCAAGTAACCACAAGCATAAAATTCACAAATCCCTCTGCAGCAAAGCAACCATTACAATGTACTGTTCCTAGCGAGCTGCCCATTTTTCATTCAGCATCAAACCTTGAGAAAAGGCTACGGAATAAAAATAGCTTTATTAAGCACACTTTAAAAATACTTGTATTTAGAAGAGAAAATGCTTACAACTGTTGATGAGGAGAAGAGATGGAGGTCATAACTGCTCCAAATTTATGGCAATGTTAATTGAGCTCTTTGCTACCCTGAGATAGCTGCTAATGTGAGCTCTAGAAATCCACATCTAAGACATCTAAGAATGCTTGCACAGAAGCTAACAGCATCCCATTGATAGGAAACTTCATTTTTAGATATATATATAAAAGAACAATTTGAGTCTAGCAACTTGAGAATGGGGGAGGTAAGAGAGAAAACCCAAACAGAAATATGTGCATTTCCCATTGAAATGTTTTGGCTTGGGATTTTTCCAATAAAACTTACAGGCTTTCCAGGAAAGTAGCAGCTCTCTGAATTTTTTTCTTTTGATTAAAAAAAAGTCTCTTTTGAAGAGACTTTCTTTTTTCCATCAGCCCAAGTCAGAATAATGTTTGCAGTTTATTGGCCAATGCTGATCTATAAGAAGCTGGAGAAGATTAATGAACTCAGCTAATTTGGTTACACACATGAGATTTCTTAAATGGACAGGGAAACAGATCTTGTGAAATACCACAGTGGAAAAAAAATACTATAGTTACTAGAAAAGGAAAAAGAAGCTAGTCTATCACACCTTAGGCAATCTAACATTTCACACGACTCTTGAGTAAAAGCCAAGAATTTAGCTTCAGCACAGGAGCTTGCTCAAGACCCCTTTACCCCACCAGGCTGGTTTTGCTCCGCCAGTCTTTCCTTATAAATGGAACCAGGCAAGAGTGAAAGTTTTTCTTTTGATTATAATAACAACAACAACAACAACAACAACAATAATAGTATTCTACAAACAGAACCTGTTTATCTGTTTTACAGCAAAACAAATGTCGGTGAACAACCAAGTTTACCCACAAAAGTAGAAGGATAACTGTAAAGAAACAGCCAAGATCTACTGCTCCACTGATGATTTTTGTGCTACTCTGGTGGCATAAAAATGCCTCAAGTGCAGATTAGATAGCAGCCACTCTGGTGAAAACTTCTGAGCTCCGAGACCTTACCTGCATAAACCTTTTCCCTCAGACAACAGTTTAAGGAATAACTTTATGCGCACTACATCAGTGCCTTGATATTCCAGCAGCTACTCACTGCCTGGGCAACTGGGAATTGCACAGAGCAGCCCCGAGACCCCAGCCCTCTTCTGTTTCACAGCTGGGGATTAAGTGAGCGGGCAGCCTGGGAGCCAGCTAGGCTCAGAGCAATGGTTTCAGCCAAATCCCCTGTCACTCGAGGTATACAATTGCCACAGACCTTTAACCGTGTTGGCCCAAACCACAGTGTTGGGACACCGGCAGATCGCAGCCGGGAGCAGATCTGAAGTGCAACATTGGAGGCAGTGATGTGGGTTCAGATTTTCAGCTCTACCCCAAACTCCCTAAGATTTGGGTAAATCACTTAATCTTTATAGCTCAGAGACCTAGGTAAAGATAATACTTCCTTTCTCTCACTTCTGATCTATTTAGACAACGTAATCTTTGTGTGCAGCATCTTCTTCGGAGCTTCTGGGCTTGTGTGGCACCACACAACTAGGACTAAGTCAAACATTTTTGCCTAAAGAAACATTGTCAAAGTGGGAACATTTCCTGAGGATGGCTTTAACGGGACTTTGGGCAGAGAGAGGGGAGAGCTCAGTGCTCTCTGGTCACTGTGTGACAAAGGTGACCCAAGTTCAAGTCCTTGCCCTGATCTGTCCAGGTGGGCACCTGAACCCCTGCACATGCCTTGACACTTCTCCTGCAGGTTGGGAAAGAAACTGCTCTAATCTCTCTCACAGGTCATCAGTTTCTTAATCTAATGCAGTTTTCTTTTCCTATTTTGAAAGGCTACAAAACCCTGGAGGTTCAAATTTTGCCACAGGACTGTCTTCCAGGAGCTCTATGAGTAAGTTAAGTAACTATTAGCCTTTCCCATGCAATCCAGTGGATAGATGTCCAAACACAACATCTCCGGGCATGAATTTTTAACATCACTTGCAAAATATTAAAACTAAATGGAAGCAAAGCATATAGCAATATTTGTACAGCCAATGCATTGGACTTTTTACTAAAGGCACTCTGTAAACATAATATGACATACATTGCACATATACAGACAGACACTGAAAACTTCACTCGGGACCACCTCTAACAGGCAACGCTTTGTCTTGAGCAATCACTTCATCCTTAACACATTCCCATCTGGTTTTCAATGTAATTTGGTTCAATCCTAAAGACCACCAGAAAGGTTTTCACAGGCCTAATTGGCAGACACTTAATTCCTTTTTATTTTTAATAGGAGTTAGGTATTTGCCATTTTTGCCTTTGAAAACTTCCCATCATTTCGCTTCTAATAAGGGAAAAATTTTTGCTAATCCTTTACAAAAATATTGAAGCAACACTGACTGTACTCATTTCTCACACAAGCATGCATGTACACTGGCTAAGGCCTCCAAGTGTAAACCATGGATTTATACATGATGGTGCACAGGAAACAGCAGCAGGAATGGTATAGCATTGAACAATTACAAAAGCAAATGCTCCTGAAAGGGTGGGAAGTGGGAGGTATCTGTTTCAGCAACCAGCTACTGACATGAATGTCGGAAACGCAGACATGACAGACCTGTGGAGCAATGTGACTCTCATTTTTCCCATGTATCATTTCCACTGAAGCACTTTCCCAAGTGCCTTGCTTATCTTAAGTAAATCACTCAATTGGATATTTCTTTTGGGTTGAGTTAATTGCATGAAAGAGCAAAACAACTTTGATCCAGTTCCTGCAGTAAGCACAAGCCCATATTTGACGCATACCTGCCAACAAGCATGGCTCCATGCGTGTGACACTCTGTTTGCAGGAAACTTTCCAAAAGGGCAAGATGTATCAGGAATTAGGGTCCGTCCCTGCACCAGCCCTCCCACCTACACTGCACAGGATGCTCACTGTGAAGGCATCCTACAGGTGGGCTTGCTCACAGGGCAATATATTTACGGCTGTTACGGTGTGTGAAACGGCAAATGGTGTGTGAAACATCCTTCCCTTACTCTGATTTTCATGCATTTTAAACCGAACTCCATAAAAACAAATGAAGACATGTTTGCTTTCCCGTAAAACCATGCTGGTTTGGAGGCCTTTAAATTTGATGCTGGCAAAAAGCTACAGTGTTGCCTTCTTAAGTCCCAAACTGCAGGCAGCAAATCTGCACGACTGATGTTTAAACTATAAGCGAGGTATATTTTTAAAAGGGAAGTGCAGCTGTCCCTCTCTGCCGCAAGGTATTTTTCAATTTATGTAGCAAATCCAATATAAAGGTTTATTGTACGGAAGGCAAAAGATCTTAATCAGGAATTAGCCTCTTCTAATGAGGAGAAATAAGCACCAAGGCTGCAAGAATTATTTCTAAGAGATAAGAATGTAATTGCCTAATGTGACTAATAATCTGATAAGAGCCTGTTTTATCTGATTTAACCCACGGAACTGCTGCTAATGTACAGAATTTAAAGTAATCCCCAAGGAATTCCTCTTATCACAAATGGGATTGCAGAATGATAAAAAGATTCATTGTTGCAGTATTTGCTCTGGACACTTCTGTTCAAAGGAAGCAGAGTTTCGACAGCTTGAAGTAATTGCAACATTTGCTCAAAGATGGGATCATTTCTACAACACTTGAATTTTTGACGACAGAGTGCATATTCTTATTATGAGCAGACAGTAAATTATACAATCCTATTTCATTTATAGCCTGGATATCATTTGAATGCTGTTACCGGGAAACAAACACATGTCCCAGTCCCTGTGAAAATGTTTTCTAGTGTGAAAAGGTTTTCTAGTGTATTTTTGCATATTGACAGAAATTAATATAATTTGAAATCTATAGTGACACTAACACTGTCATTATCCAAAATCATGCTCAGTTCTAATCCCACCGTATAATGACTTTAATCCTAATGGGCATAATCATATCTGATGTAAAACTAGATACATGACAATCACAGAATTTAGTGATATTATTATACCAAAGAATAGCAGCTGTTGATTTGCCAATATTAACAAGTAGCAATCTTGTGATAACTCATTGCTCCAACAACTAATCAGAAGAGGACTGAAAATTTGGCATTTTTGTCCAGTAATTACATCTTTATGATGCTACAGTTGGTAATTTGCATGATTTTGACTGTTGCGCTTACCATGAATTTTCTCTGCATTCAGTACAAAGACTCACGGCTGGCTTTATGGGCCAATGTTATTATTGTCTGTGTATACCTAACTGCATTCAGCATAGCAGAACACTGAGAAGCAAAAAAATGTAAATATACAGATTAGATAGGTAGGACATAAACCAGAGGTAAACCTGAAAAAAAAAAAAAATTGAAGGCCCTTACCTCATGGCTGTGTGCCCACACAACTGTGTAAGAAAACAGTCCCTTTTGAGGAAAACAAAAGCACAACTCTCCTACCCCAAATCTATGCAGATTCCTCCTGCATGTGTTTTCATGATCATAATGCAAGAGAAGGATGTGAAGAGGGGGAGGAGGAGACTGTGAAGTCCATGGATGGGATAAAACCACCTTCTTTTTGTTTCATAAATTAAAAAAATATATATATTTCCCATAGGTGTCTTTGAAGAGGAGTCTGGACTCATTTTTGCTCTTCTTTAAACGGGAGTTTGAGGAACGGTTTTTGAAAGGTACTCTCACGTGTGAGCAAACACACCTTCACAAAGGAAGGCAGGGCAAAGCTGGCACATCTCACCTCTCTCCTGGAGCAGGTGCCTGTGGGATGGGACTAGGGTCATCAGTTCATCACTAGGCATCATGGTCCCCATCACTTCCAGGCAAATTTGCCCCCCTGTGTAGCACTAAGACAGGAATAAGGCAACTGGATTTACTTTCTGGGTTCATGACAGCTTCATCCTTAGTCCATATTTCTCTGCTTCCTCTGAGCTTAGTATCCCTTTGTTCGCTCAGCAGTGGGTATGAGCTGCTGCAGACCTCATCAGAGCAGTGTAAGAGCAGGAAGCAATGCAAGGAGCAATACACCAAACGAACATGCCAGAACTCCAGCAAAAGCATGTTCACACACAATGCAAAACTATGAGCACGGCTGAGTCTCTCCCTCATAAAGAATGTAAACGTCAAACAGATGAAAGTGTAACTTTCCATGGTTTGGTACTATTATTGTTTGTATTCCTGGTGCCCTCGGAGATCTCAGCAAGCAGAATTTCTACCACAGTAAGTATTGTAACATGAAGTAATAAACAAGCCATTCCCTGAAAAATTTTCATTTTAATTTAGGTCTATATACACAAAGTGGGTGTAAAAACTAGAGAGACAATATTGAGGAAGAAGGACAGGAGAGATCAGAGCAATGTCTCTTTCAGAAATGGCTTATTTGCTGCTTGGCCAAGAACCACAGAGCCCCAGTCTTGGCAAATCCTCAAATATTACTGCAGTACATTAGATAATTATGTATGTGCACAATTAACTGATCTCCAGTCATTTAAATTTAATCACAATATTAAAATAAGCAGCACATCAACAATTTTTGCTACTGTTCTACATACCACCATAGCAAGAGTAGATGGAATAAACCACACAAACCATCAGACCTGGCAAGGCACCACAACTTCACCCAAAGCTGCAACATCCATGGCTATAGATCACCATTTCAACATCTGGCACTAGGCTGTCGTAGCTGTTAAATCAATAAACAAGGAAACCTCTTCATATATGTACACTTCTGAACAGAGAAGCTACCCCAAACCCACAAGTATATGGGACATTAGAGGATTTTTTTTTTTTTTTAAAAAACCAACTGCATGTCCAAGAATTATTTCATAGCCAAGATGAAGCAACTTCTGGACACCTCTTCCCTTCCCCACCTTCATCGCTACCTCAACTGCTTCAAAAAACAAAACAAAAAACATTAGTGAACAGAGTCAGCTACTAACAAAGCTTTTAAACAAAGTTTCTAGAATCCTTATGATTCAGTCATCAAAGAGCAGGCAAAGATAAGGCTGCCATCATGCTAACCTGCAAAGACTACACAAGTAAGACTAAAAGACACTACCTACTACAAGGAACATAAGAAAGACCCCACACTCCCCTCTTCATTTTAGAGTTCAAATATATACCATTAGATCCACTGCCTGACAGGTCCTAGAAAAACTGGTACTCTAAATTTCCCATCCTCATCCCACAAACTTTTCTCATGTGGTCCCCATGATGCACAAGCAAGGAAAGTCTGGAGACCTATAGGCATCCATAATATCCTTACTGAGGGGGTATCAAAATTCACAAAAAGATCCTACCGCCTTGCATACAGCTGTTTTTTTCAGTGCCTTCATCATTTACCTACTTCCCCGACATCGCGGACTCTCCTGAGCATCTACAAGGTGACACCTAACCATCAGACTTCAAACCCAAATATATTACCAAACTCACCCATTTTATCTTCACAAACCACAACTGATTTTCTCTAACCCTAAGAAACTAGCATTGAAATGGTCATGTAATACTTCAACTTGTTCATAGCCCACCATAAAGAACAGGTTCTAGATAACTGCACCAACCATGGGTTGCAGCTAAATACATACATGACTACAAGTTTTTGTTCTTTTCTTTGTTCCCACCAGAAATTCAGTAAAAAACATTCCTCCATCAAAGTATATCTGGAATACTTCCATAAAACCTACTTTCTAGAGAGTATCAGAGCCATATCATTGCAGATCTGCGATCAGATCAGCGTAAGAAATGGTAGCCTTCAAACTACCGTTAGTGAAAACCTGTAGACCTATGTCATGGAGTCAGCAATCATCCAAAACACATTTTAAAAAGCCAAAATACACGGCCAAACCCTGAGGCACCATCATACCTATAATGAGAAGAACAATCATGAGACCCATCTCACCAATCTAAATATGATTTTTATTCAGTAAGAAAACTCTCCAGGGAAAAAATTAATCTTCCTGAATGAGCAATGTTAATATTGTACTAACTCATTACAGTACAAAATGAGTGCCCCATATACAGCAAATCCTAACTGTAACATGCTACCCTACCCTATAAGTTATTAAACAGTCACAACTCCTCATCATTGCCTCTGACATTTTCCCTGAACTGAGTTTCCTCTCCAGCCTTCAAACACTCTCTCACTCCCACTAAAGTCATCAGAAGGAAACTACAGATCAGCAAATCCTTAATGACACCGGACTAACCAGTACAACAAATACAAAACCCACTAGTACATCTTCCCAATCTTAAGAATAAATGCTCTTAAGCAAGACAGGCACCAGTTCCAGGATCCTATATATACACACACACCTCAGAACAGGGTATATGCCATCCCATGTACCTGCACAGCAGCTACAGGAGCGAGGACAACCAGGCAATATACATTGGAAGAAGCTTGATAAAGATCAGACACATCCAGTTACCAGTGGGGAAGTGCTTGTCATAAAGCAACTGCTCCATCCCCAATTTCTCAACCCTGATCGTCCAGGGAGGCCCACACTTACATGGAAACCAGGCAAGACAAGTTTGTAGTTAGAGGCAACATCCCTTGTTAAACCAACTGGTGTAGTTAGAGAGAACACAAGCTTTTGGGCATACAAGTCCTCTTCTATTTCTTGTCTGAAATAGAAGCAACAGACTTCAAAGCTAAAAACAAGTTGAGAACAGTTGCTTAGAGTGTAATTAAGACAAGTATTTATAAGACCATCTCTGAAAGGAAAGGTAGTTGGCACCAGTAAAACAGAGGGGATGTTCACAGGGAGGGGAGGGAAAGGAAGGGAAGGGAGAAGAGAGATGGTAATGTGGTTTTCTCTCAGCAGAAGGAAAGAGACAGGTACTTTATAGCCTGTGAAATGTAGAGAGGTTAACGAAGGAAGTTATAGCATGCCATAAAGCAAGTGTATCTATTGAGCCCATGCTTTTTGGTATCCAGTCGGGACAGGAATTTTAGTTCCTAGCCTCATCTTTGAAGGGTGTGTTGTAGTTTGTCCTGTGGTTAAGATCCACACTGTGTATTTTGATTGAAAGGGTTTGCTTCTGACACCTTCAGAGAGGGGACTGTCGCTACCTATAGGTTAGGAGGTGCGATGCCTGGGTCCATCACTGCTGCAGCACCACCCCAAAGTATTGGGAGTACATACTAGCTAGAAAAAATGATGAATTCAATACAAGCACTCATTTACGGTATAGCATGCTTTTACACCTTGTTGCTCCACAGCTGCTAGCCAACTCTGTCACAGACCACTGAGGATATTGCCTCTCCCTTGGCAATACCACCGCTCTGCTCCACAGGTGCTAACTACGCTTCTTCCTCAAGTTGTCTAATAGAGGAACATGAAATTAAATTAAAACAACTGTTCCCAAAGTGTTCTTTGGCAGAAGTTTGATGTTCCTGTTTCAGACCACGTCCTTTTCTTTCCAGCTATTTCCCTTGCTCTAATAAAAGATGCTTCCTACAAACCTTGCTATACAAAGCTAACACACACACACACATCCACTAAAGTAGTTTGGATAAAGGTACACTGTTCCACCTTGATTTTCAAGTTGATTGATATAATATTTTACTAGCATATTTCTGAAACCTAAAAATGGCTTTGGTTTAAAAAAAAAAAAAATATCCCAAGAGAAAGTATTTCCTAAGCTATACTTAATGTAAAAAGAGATTACATGCTATAACATCCTTTGAATTAAAGTGTAGCTATATTAGGAAGTTATTACGTTAGTACATGGATTACTTTACACAGGTTGATGCAAGTTTCATGAAAAAAAACTTCTTTAATCGGAAATTATCTTCTTAAAAGCTCTGTTTCCAATTGCACGCTGATATTTACAGAGAACAGGCAGATTTTAAAGGCATTGAAAATAACCAGCAGCAAGGGGTAATAAAACCAGAACCCCTAAAATCCAGGACCAAATTTATAGCTGACATAAATTAATAGTCCCCACTGGAATCAATCTGAATTGCATTGATCTATGCCATGGTACTTACTCCACCTATAAACCAGTACATTCTGTTTATATTTGCAATTTTAACTTTGTGATAAGCCGACAAGAGAGTTTCCCAGTCCCCCTACGATGTCCTGTAAAGCAAAATGAAAGCACATCATTATCTGGTTGAGTTATTAATGTATCAACATGGGAAAAATCAGGCACGAAGCAACCAAATTCCTAGAAAAACCCTTAATTAATTTCACCAGAAAACGCAGCAGTTATCACGTAAATTAGACACAGCTGTAACACTCTTCACAGCACAGGCACACTATACTTGCTAACAGTAACCTATACTAAACGCAAAAGGAAGTGCTAGACTCTTAGAAATAATTTACTTTGAGTAAGTTATGGCTCTTTCTTTTCCCCCCAAACTTTGGAAAATTAGCAACTGGCATTAAATCAAACCATTGATTTGTCTTCCTCCACTGAAAACTGATGCCCAGTAAAGAAATGTTATTTCTAGAATAAACTCCACTCATTAAATGCATGCATTAAAAATGACACAAAAAGTAGTATGTTTTGCAAAAAACTGGAAGCCAGCAATATCCCTGTGAATTTCTAACTACCTGTGCTTTTGTAATATTGTCACAAATCCTTTACTCATTCCTAGGACAGATCAGTAACAGGTTTTAGAGTGGGAAAAGCACAAAACACAAATATTTAAGAAGGATAGACAAGAGATTAAGTTTTGACAGGTTTTAGCGTATTTCTCCTCTGTGAAAGTGCAGGACTGAGGAGCAGTGGGGAATGCAGAGTTAGACAGTTTGTCTGTCCACTCTACCCTTCCAATGCAGTTATTTTTTTTCCCGGATAAAACCAGAGAAAAGTTCTCAGAAGACTACTGCATGCAAATTGAATAGAATTAGATACATATATGTTTAATTGAGCCTTCGTATTGCTTGAACACAAATGTCATAATAAGAGTAACAAAGTAGTTCAGAAATCACGTAGGATTTATTATTATTATTGTAATTATTTCACTCATTAAGGCTGGTTTATTAGAGTGGACTGGATAAGTCAGACCCACATGCTAATTACACAGTAAAAAACCCACAAGAGACCACATTACATAATGTAGCAATAATCCAGACAGGACTGACGGGTAGACGGAATCTGGATTGCAACATAAGTACCAGCTTTTAAATGCTATAGCAGCTTAGAAAGACATTATCCCCATATAATGTTATTAATGTGCGAATCCTTTGACTACGGTAGGCAATTGTCCCCCATAATTAAACCCCAGCATCAGTAGGAGAGATATAATGTGTGTTTATAATTTGTATTCTTTCTAGCTTTTATTTATTTATTTTTAAGCACAGACAGGCATCATGTCACTTGAGGATTATCTCATGGTGGTTGAACTCATTAACTAACACGTATACATTATTTCACACTCCAACAATAAGGTCTCTATAGCACTTGCCTGACAGAAGTGGAAAAACATTCACATTCATCGGAAAGCAGTGACATAAGCCAAGCAATTCTAAAGATGAAAGGTTTCCCAAAGTTATTTAGTCTGATAATAAAAGTTTATTTTTCACCATTGATTCTATAAATGTTTCTGTTTAGATGAGAAATCTTAAAAAAAAAAAATAGCACACATAGTCTGTATCACCTCTATTAGGAATATAGATTCTTCATTTTACAACCCTGGGTGGATCTGAACACAAAGTCAAAAGGCCACCATGTATTTCATTAGAGAATCTGTCTGGCAACATTCATAAGGTCGTAACATGAAACAGTCCCTCATGAAATAACCAAGACCTACCGTGTGCTCCAGCACCTGAGAGATCCTCCCACCATAAAAATGGTGGCAAATCAAATTACTGGAAAAAAATTGTTTGGATTCTAGTACATTAAAGAAATCATACAGCTGAGCAGCCATTGCAGCTGTCTTCAAAAAAGCGTATTCTGCTGGGTTCTCATACATCTCAACTGCTCGAGAATTTGAAGAACTTTGGTACTATAATTATTTATAATCAAAAGATTTACAGTTTATGTTATGTCTTAATGTTGACTGCAGAAGTGACTTGGAAGGGTACTATGCACATTTGCTCACCAATTTCAGCAATGCAATTTCACAAATGTAAAAACGAAAAGCAAACAAAAACCCCACACTTTACACCAGTTCTCACAGTGACCTGAACTCATCCTAGCAAACTCTTACCAAACATTTATTAAGCAGCCAAGCTGGGAGCTTTGTCAGCCAGAGCTCCCCCTTTTCAGCCACTGGAGATAGCCAGACATTTCCCAGAGTGAATTCTTCCACCCTTGGAGGAACCTGGCTCTTCCTTCTGCGAAGGAGAGGGGTAACTCAGCTCCTGGCTCAGGCACCTGCATTCAGTCCCTAATGTTGGCTGAACCCGAGCCCAATTGCTTCCCTCATGAACTAGTCAAAAGCTAAACTTTCAAGCCCATTATACCCAATTCAGGCCTCGTTGGTAATGAGAGCTTCAGAGCACCTTTGTAGCCATCGGGATACCTTAGATCTGTACCTATAACGTAGATGCTGATCCAACACTTGCACTCAGGCTGGACATGAAATTGTGTCAGGAGTTACTTTCAGTCCAGTGGAACTATTCTTAACCTGATAATGTGTATACATAAATATTTATGGCACAACCACTCACAGGTTGACTGGGAAATTATAGTCCTGTGCCTTGTTACAGCACCAACAGGTTCAGAAAAGGAGAGGCAGAGGGAAAATATATAAATATATTTCTTTCAGTCTATTTGAATATCAGCCCTGCAGATTAGTAATCTGTAACTCATTGGGTTAAACACTGCAGAAAACATACCACACAGACCGACCCTGCACTAAGCAGCATACAGTTTAAGGCCCTAACTCTACAAATACTTCATTTTTTGCTTATAAGAACAATTCCAATACATTAAATAGGACTACATCACTGCAGTGAAGCATGTGTATTAGTTTTTATGTGATTGAGTGCTAAAAAGCTAAATATGATTAAGGCCAAAATGTAATAATAAAAAATACAATAAATAATCAAATAATAAATAATAAAAAATAAAAATAAAAAATAATCTGTAATTTAAGAACTGTAATATAATTGAAAAATCAATAAAAGAGTCTCCAGAAAAAAATTACAAAAGTGCTTTTCCTTCACTTTTTTTGGATATTTGTTGACTTTGCTGTAATGAGAAAAATAAGATGCACAAAGTTTCCATGAAGTTTTGCTTCAGATACCAGGTGCGACGTCTGCTCTGGAACATCTAACATATGCAGCGCTTCTCCCACAGCTGATGCAAACAGGACAGGGAGCCAACAGGGTCTCTTGCATTTCTAACTTCAAGGGTATTCATAGCTACGAGGACTGTGTGTTCATTCCTGTTTTCCTAATTAATTTTAATTTAACTAAGATCTGTGCTGACTTACATGCAAACTCACGAGCAATGGATTTTTATAATTTTATAGAATTCAGATCTGCACTTTTTAAAGTACTTTCAGCATGCACTTGCTGAAAACTAAACTTCAACATTCTGGAAGTCTTCCCTGATATGCTAAGCAAAAGTTGATACCTTTGTGTACGTTAACAATTGAGACCTACAAACCAAAAATAGCCCAGCAACTAGGTAAGACTTCTGAGCCAACTGCAATACAGCGCTAATGTTGCCAAAAGCCAAATGAAACAATAATTATATTTGAAGAGAATTTCAATCAAGTCTGTATGTAATTTACCGTAGGTCGAGGTATTTCAACATTACCCTTGAAAGTCCCAGGAAGTAGATGGTGGGAAGATGAATGCACAGCCCTTACCTTTTAACAATGATCAGGGTCACATGGTTAATTAAAATACCTTTGTTTACATCGGGTAAGAGTCCTGCTGTTAGACCATCTGCACCTGCAGTCTGTTCCATCAAAACCCCTTCCACAAATTGCATGCTCCTAATAGGTATTGCTGTGCCAATGACAATTACCTAATTAGACATTAGAATGTCAATGCCGATTTTAAAATCCATGCTAATTATTTTACTGTTTGACAGAATATTTCCCAATGAAGGAAGGAGTCTGGATAGCATAATTATGTCACGAGGAACACTTCTGTATATGATTAAAAGGTTTGGCTGGCTCTGATTGGAAGGGCTCCAGTTATTTATGTATTTAACAAAGTTGCAATCAGCACATACGGTTTTCAGCTGAAAGAAACAATCTGAACCCTGCTTATTCACTTGCCTGCTATGGCAGAGCATATAATGAAGCTTGTGATTATGTTCCCCTTCCGTAAGGT
This sequence comes from Aptenodytes forsteri, assembly GCF_000699145.1. Classification (NCBI taxonomy): domain Eukaryota; kingdom Metazoa; phylum Chordata; class Aves; order Sphenisciformes; family Spheniscidae; genus Aptenodytes; species Aptenodytes forsteri. The sequence goes on along the minus strand of NW_008794888.1, from coordinate 8,501,498 downwards.
TTGCCTTTGAGTAAGGTGAGTTTGGAAACAGAGGGGAAACATGCCTAGAAGACAGATGATGTGATGGGTCTTTTGTCTGGTTACAGTTTGAAGGCAGAAAGTGTGGGTGCTGGGTGCATGACTGATTTTGTGTCTTTAGCCATAGAAGAGTAAATACCTCTGCATCTCATGATGAGTGCTTCCGGGAGTGATTGCTGCATTTATTGGTCACAAGCTGGTCCTGATACTTGGCATCGCTATACAGGTTTTGAAATATCTGCAACATTTTCCTAGGCCTCAAGCCTTTGTCATTTAAAACAAGACAATTTAAACCATAACCATGATAATAAAAAGATGCATTTAGGATTCTAAAATGTTGCATTCAGCTTTTCACTTGCTGAAAGTGAAAAATCTCAAAATAAAGCACAATCAAGGGATCTAACTGCTGTCAGCACACCATACAGGACACAAATTCAGTAAATATAAGGAAACACTGCAAGAGAAAAGTATACCCCACAATAGGTGAAATGCTCACAAGACTTTCTAAACAAACATGCATTTTTCTCTCTATTCCCCTCACCCAGAAAGAACACTGCTAAGAGTCCGGGCTAAAGCTGCGATACAAGCAACAACACTGCATAGCTTATGACTTCAAGTTATCTTTGTTTTTTAGTTGAGAAGCTGCAACCAGGAAAAGAATTTGTCCTTTTCTTAGAAAAATGCTGTGATGATAGTAACGAAGACAAATGTTTTATCCTTTACTTTATAACTTCCATAGAAGCAATTACATTAAAATAACACAATGTCTAAGGACTCAGCTAAACCTGTGTATCTGTACAGTTACAGGCGGCATGCACAGAGGTCTTGCATCATTACGGGGATTCAGTGGCATGTCCAACATATAATAATCTGTATTTAAGTTCATATTCACAGTCTACTACTGATCAGCATAAAACTCAAGTGGCACTGTATGATACATGTCTATGTAATATTCAAAGCCATAGTTATGCCTCGTGTTCAAGAAACAGTATCTGATCAGAACCTCTGGTAAGCGCAAGAGTTAGAAGTCACAGGCCAACTATCATAAACGGAAAACTTGACCAACCAGTAGCCAAACATTTCAAATCCCTCTTTAAATCTTCCCCCAAATCCCTTCTCAAGAATCATTTCTGCTACAGAGTCTATAGGAAATTAGCTGGTTGATGAGCAGGTTAAAGGATAAATCAGGATGTCTGATCTCTGCTTTAATAGTGTATAACACAAATACATATATGTATACATATATAAACTGCACTGCATGCTTCTGTCCCTCCTCTATCATGCTTTCAGCAGTTACCTTCTTAGCATGCATATCTGAGATGTCCGAGAGTCTTTCTGCAAGCACTTTATAATGCCTAATGAAATAGGGCTGTGATTCTTATTTTGCAAATCATTCTGATACACCAAATACCAAATAATAGCTCTGACAGAGTATTGTGACCTGAAGGTCTTTTTTTATATTTATATTTAAATGTTTTTGTTTTATCTTCTGAATGTTCCTGGGTGCATTTACAGCCTCTTTAATAACTTAAATTTAAGGATTACATGTCTCAGTGCTACTCACCGTTGCAGTAATTGGAATTCTGTAGCTGTCCCATGCAACACACACTGAACTGCTTAGCTGTGAGTTTTGGGAAAGTTTCAGCTCCAGCAGAGCAGTAGCCAAAAAGACACATCCTTTAATGCCTGAAGACAGAACAGAAACACACTGGAGGTTTATACTAGTTTTGCATCTTATGTTTTACCAGGCGCTATATCTTCAGAACATATAAACTAGCATTAATGTATCATAAAGACTTACATAGCGAGTCATCAAAAGTAAAGAAGTTAAGGAATAAAATCCTGACCCCATGTCAATCGGTGGCAAAACTCCAATTGACTTTATGAGGACTAAGATTTCATTCACAAGTTTCCCCTTAATGCCACTTTGGTTTCGCTCCGTATCTTACATATTTCCCAGTGCTCACCGACCAAGCACAACCAAGCCTTTCTAAAGATCACAGCTAACCAGAAGGACAAAAACAAGTTTGGGATGCAATGCTCAGCTGGGGTAAAACAGTTCACTTTCAAAGAAATTAATCTTAGTCTTCCAGCTGGAGATGAGGCCCAAAATAGGCAAACTTCACATGGAAATTTAATTTTGAACAGCTATTTCAGGGCCATATTTTCCAGGTGGGGCATATGTTATGGATTTAACTATCAGCTGAGTACCTTAAGGCCTGTTGTAAGCACCTGAGCACTATTTTAAGAACACAAATGATATCCAATGACTTAATGATATAGTTAGGCATCTAACAAATGCATTTGAAAAGATGGTCTATTTTTATTTATTATATATTAAAGCTTTGGTGTGATAAGCTCTTTGCAAGATGCAGAAGACCTGCCATAAAAGGGTTTAAGATTCCGCCCCCCCCCCTCC
>NW_008794888.1:8480204-8498988 GCF_000699145.1 Aptenodytes forsteri | reverse complement strand
GAAGTATCCAACTCATTTGAAACAATCCATCCACATTAGAATAATATGCATCCATCAGGAGTATATCAGAAATATAGTGAAAGTATGAAAGTATTTAGGGTGTGATTTCAGAAGTATTCTCAGAGTAATTTTCTTTCTCCTGACGTAAGTCATAAAACTCCCATTGACTTTAAAGAGCTCAGAGTTAGGTCAACACTAAGTGCCTTTGAAAATTCCAAGCTTAAGTTAACTTTTAACTCTAAATTTATGTTGACTCAGTCACAATTTTCATTGTTCTCGCTGGAATCATTACAGGAATATGTAAGTCTGTTAATAAATATCTCATTTCTTTAAGAATAGCATACCCCAGACTATCTTTAAATAACTCATCCCTCCAAAAATGACATATCCCATCCATCTCAATATATTTCCCTAGACTCAACAGTTTCGACAACTGCTTGGAAAGAATTTATTTCCTTAGAAATCTGTAGTCCCATTGTGTGTTGTATTAGCCGGAAATGGGATACGGAGCTGGATCTGCTGCAGGAAAGCATCTCCTAACGGATATGATTTTGTTGAATGTCATATAATACCCCAAAAGATTCTTGGTCCAAGGGTTCTTTTCTGACAGGTAATATTCCAGCAAAGCATGGTCTTCTCTCCAGTGGCCATAAATGATCTCCAAGTGAATGCTGCTGCTTTTCGTGTGTCCAAGATTAATCCAAGTTTTTCAGAAAAGTAATTGCCATTTATCAAGGTAGCATCTACACCCTCAGGTCAGAACTGGGGCCTTGGGCTGATAGGTATGTCCATACACATAATGAAAACACTTTTCCTGTTTCAAAGAGCTCATCGTTTGCATACAGTCAAGTGTTATGAAAAATAGGTATTAGAGCATTTTTCATGGATTCAGGACGCTTTTGTCATACTAGGGATTCCACTTAGCAGCAGATCCCATCTCCACCTGGAAACTCCAGCAGTTTCCTTGTACAGTCTTTACTGGCCACGCTTCCTTTCTCCCAAGCATTAAGTCTCCACATAAACAGAAGAAAACTTTATGAAGAGGAAAAGGAGCAGACCATTACTTTCCAAACAAGTTACTGCCCTTCACCACAGCAATTTGTGCAATAAACCTTTGCTTCAAGTTTCCTGAAGCACTGCAATATCCTACAAACAAGTGCTTCTTTGAGATCTCTTTCATCGCTTGTAGTTTAGCATCAGGGGTTAGCGAAGCATCAAGGTGTGAAAGCACAGAGCCCTCTTCAGCTGCCAAGAGCTTCTGAGAGGAGATACTTCACCACCGTTAACTATGATACTCCCTTATCTAATCATGTCATGTCACCCCATCTGCAGTCTCTGCATCCCCAGACCTCTACCCACTCTGGCAGTCAGGGATGCAGCTCTCACCAGGCTGGGGCTTCTTACCACAACACCAGTGTGGGTTCTCCAGCTTCCTCCCCAAGAAAGGCTTTACTGCCCTGTCAGTACCGAGTTTAGACACATCACAGCCACACACTCTGTTGGTCATTGTGCTCTCTCCACTGGTTAGCCCAGACATTGAGAGACAGCACTGTCACTGGGCTGCAGAAGAGGTGCGCTAACACAGAGGAACACTGAGATGAGCACCTGCCATCACGAACATCTCACCCGTAGGAGAAGGGATCCCTTTTCCCTTTGCTTTCAGTGGTACGTGCCAGCTGCACCACATCTCTGTTCAAGGCTGGCATTTTGAATAGCGTGTGTCTTCACTAACCAAGTTGCACTTGGCAAACTGCAGTTCTTCAGGCACACAGCAAAGAAAACAATGTTTTATTGTCTTCCCACCCACAGCTAATGACATCAGCGGGGCAAACAAACAAAATCTGCTCCTTGCCCTCGCGTTCCTCTTCCTCCAGTTCCAGTAAATGGCAGCAGAGAAGTCTTCCCCCCACCCCCTGCCCCCCGTGTGATGCTCAGCCTACGTGGCTTCATACAGAAAAGGTTTTCCAGAGGCCTGCAATCAATCCACAGCTCTGCCACAGTTATCCCTGGGAAGTTATTCGGTCCTGTGTGTCCATTACTCTTCCATAAAAAATGGGAATACTCTGCAACTTTGTTCCTCTCACTCCTCACCCCCTGCCTAGTCTGTATCTGTAAAATCTTTGGTCATACATTGACCAGCAAATGAGAGCATGATGTGATCGGAGCCTCTTTTATCATTTATATCACTGTAAGTATCCATAGGTGGATAAAACAGATGGGAAAGAACTGTGAGAAGACTGTGATTAGCATAATTGCTAGTGATCACATCAGACAATCTGCGTAACCACAGTCAAGCATTTTTATAAGTATTGCTAGGGAGATTAATAAGAAAATCAGCGTTGGGAGAGCCACTAAAGCAGAAGCTGTATTTTTCTGGGGGTTATTTTAGGGCTCCATACAGGACTGAAATGTACCAAAATTTGCAAGGGTATTTGTATGACAGATCTTTGCATAAGAGGAGAAGCAAGTACAAAGCCCCTTCATTGCCCCCTCACATTTTACTGTGGCCTGTGACCACTTTACAGGTGGTGCTCCCAGCACTTTCCTGTATAAGTATCTGGTCCATACCTGAAGACATCTAGCAAGGAAAATCAGAGGAAATGGGGACGGAGAAGGAGGAATTCTACAAAGGCCACCACAATATTGATTAGGACCTTTCCTTTGAGGGAAAAAAAAAAATCCTGAAGAAAATAGGGATAAACTATATCAGTCTTAAGGCCTAAGAAAGGATTTTGTGCAACTCAGCCAGAATAGGTCAAAGCAGCCTGCGAAGGGCTTCAGGGAAGGAGGAAGCTGTGTGTGACAGACTGTGTGGTGGCCCTCGCCAAGTGGAGGAAGGCTGAGCTTCTCATGGCTTGCCTTTCTCTTACTGTGTGTAGAGGTACACAACAGGGCATCTGCAACAGAGTGGAGGAAATATGCACATTAATGTCCACACACGAGCTTAAACACAATAACCCAAGAGATACAAATTGAAAATACCCCGTTATCAGGTGTGTTTTAAGTCCTTAGCACTCCCGCTGGCTTGTTCTTTGAACTAGGACACCTCAGCACACTCTTGCTCATCCCATACTGTCTGCAATGTATCAGGAGAAACTTTTATTTCTCACCCTGCATGACAAGTGTTGAGAACAACGGGGTCCCAGTATGAGTTGGGCCGCTGGGTGTTAGTGCAGTACAAGTAGTTATTGTGACAGCTTCAGTAGTGGAGTTCAGTGAGACTTCCAGTATACAATACTGAGTCTTTTTTCTTTTTTTTTTTTTTTTTGAGAAGCTGTCACACTTGCACTTATACACAACCTCTGAATTTCAGCTGGAACAAAGCCCCAGCCTTACACATATGTCTTTTCACTTGGTCCATGAAATTCCTTCATGGTTTAGATAAGATATAAATTGTGGGATTTGTACTATCCAGCTCTACCCAAAACTTTTCCAGCTTACACTCCCAAGGAAAATTTGGCAGAAAAATGACATGCTAAAATAATAACACATCCAAATAATAGTTAGGTATGAGTTATCTATGGCAAAGTCTGTGCAAAGCAGAAGCAGACGCTACAGGGAATGCAGCTGGATTGGGTCAGGTTCCCCCTCTGACGTTTTGCTCCCTGAAGTTCACTTCTCAGGCCCTAACCAGGGCAGAATCCCCCTGGGCAGGATACACACATGGCTGCTCCCTAAATCTGCACACAGCACCCCTGAATTACCCCCCATGCGTGGAGGAAAAGGATTTTTTCTTTCATGAACCAACCTGCTCCGCTCTGTACCCACATGGCTACGGTAGCCTCTAGTCAATCGCTTGAAGCAAAGCAGCGTTTATTCTGCATGCAAGCGCTGAGGGCTCTGGGTTCAGGTTTTACCAGTTATCCACAATAGGAGAATTATGACAGTAATTCCCAGCAGCATCTGTATTATCCTTTTCATTTCCTCTACACCTTGTCATTTCTTAATCTCAGGCAGAAACACAAATCACAGCCCTCTGTATACAGATTACTTAATATCCATTTCAGCCCATGGCAACATCTCTATTTCTGCTTTGATTCACCAACATCCACTAAGAACTTTGTTACAGTCTTTTCTTATTCCCTCGCTGAACTGGGTCGGCTTTCTCTTTGCATTTCCCCATCAGTTCCCTTTTCTTTGGGGTACCAAGCGTGCAGTGTCCCATCATTTCCACTTCCTTTTTTAACCTTTTCACACCAGAACTGCCCTCTTGCAATCACTGCACTACAGTTGGCCCATGACAACTGACCTAAGCACCCTCCTGCTGTTAGATTTACAAAAATGTACCCTCATGACCTCCCCACACTGCCCATCTTCTCGTCTTCTTTAAAATTCTTAAGCTTTAGATAATACCCACAAAAAAAATAAAGCAACAAAACCAATACAAATCTAACTGTAACTACCAGTGAAGCTGGTACATGTATTCACCCTACACATCTGCCTTTAGCCATACCTCTTAAGTACTTGAGGGAGGAGATTTTGTTTCACCATCTTTGTACAGACCTAGCTCTTTGCCACTGTGGAGCAAAGCTGAAGTAAGAAGTCAGAAAAGTGAAATACTTATAGCTCTGCAGCTAGAACCTACCCCACTTGCGCGCATACCTTTTGATGGTCTTAATTACATTTTCACATACTTTCTTTTTTTTTTCTCCCTTCAGAGAAATGTTTCCTTATGGAGTGCACAGCACCAATGCACAAAGAGAAAGATATGGCAGCTTAGAAAATTTCACCTGTGCAAGTTCCCCGACTTCTCAGTTTGGCAAAATTATTAGCAGCTCAAAGTGCGCCTTCTATAGTGGGAACATCAGGCAGCTAATCCAACAGCGACTATATGCCCTCTAATTAATAAAAGCACATCCTACAAGACTTTCTTTAAGCTTTTCTTCCATTATCCTTTGGGTGCCCCTGAGGGACAACACGCAGACCCCTGAAGTCCCACGGAGGTGGGAAATCTGCCACTGCCTTTCCCACGGCGCTCTCCCACGCCGATGGCTGGCCCTCTCACTCCCCTGCCATGCCAGCACTGGTCCGACAGCCACCTGCTCCTGAGGGGTGGCAACTGCAGAGCAGAAGAGAGGCAGCTCCAATGAGATTCCCAAACTCAAAAAAGCCCTGCTAAGCGGCACACTCCCACTCTCCCTATGTGCATCTTAGCACTGCAACCTCTTCACATCTCACGAGCTAGCGTGGAACAGATGCGTCCCCCCGTCAGAAGGCAGCGACACCCCTCCCTCCTCACATGACTCATATGATGTCAGAGTTGTCCTTGTCACCGACCCCAATTCAGGCTCACTCGTCAAGGTCACGTTTGCTCGGTGGATCCTCTCAGCGTGACGGATCATCCGTCCCCTCTCATTTGGGTTCTCTATGTCCTAGCTAACCACAGAAAAGGAAGGACTTTTTGCTAGTTGAGGAAACTCAGCTCCTCCAGCGGTTCCAGCAGCACAGCCCCACCAAGAAACGCTGGCAGAGGCTGCAAGGTTTCGAACCTTTGACAGCTAGGTCAACATCTCCCTGTACAAAACCAATGTCCCCCGCCCAGTGTCCAATACAGAGATGCAAATGATTTTTATAGAACATTCATGTACTTTCATGTGATCTAATATTAGCTGTGCTGTATATAATTATTTTATGTAGTACTCTGCGTTCTGGTTGCACTCCCATCGATATGTCTAGTAGATATTTGTAGTTCCCTAGTAATTTAATAGCTAGTTTGTGCCCTAAAGCATAAAAACATTTCTACCCTATCTAAAGTAACCGTGGGTGGTGTTATCCATATAAAATCTTTGAGTCCTAATGAGCTTTTGTTCTCAAGTTATAACCCAAAAATACATCACCCGGCTGTTCCGTTCTCTGCTAAAGATCCTCACTATGATGTAAAAGGAAAAGAAATTAAAACCTTAGATAAATGTGTTTGATCTGCCACAAAGAGGGAAAAGACACCCCTCTGTATTGTATCTTGTTGGGATTTTTTCACAGACCCACTTTCTGTTCATTGCTAAGTAGTTAAAGGCTGAAGATGAACCACATTTTTGCAAACCCTGAGCTGGAGACAGCTGTGGTCCGAGCTGCCCAGGCAGGGGCAGCACACTGGCCCTGCTGTCCTGTAGCAAGACTGTGGTGACCACTAGAGCCTGGACACGATGCTGAAAAATAGCATGGTATTCAGGATTCTTAAGGGGAAAAAGGCAGCAGGTTCTTTTCTCCTTGCAGGGATGGTGTTAGGATACCTCCCACCCTTCCACCTGGGGAAGAGGAGGCTCCGGGATGTGCAGGGAGATGCCAGGGAGAGCAGGTCTCCTGGGCTTTCCACCCCGTGGAGAGAAAAGCCCATCCCCTGCCCGCAGAGAGGCTTTGTTTCACCCTCACAACAATCTCGTTACTGTGAGTAACGGGGAGTACGGCGATGCCAGCATATTCCCCTTGCCTCTTCCTTAACTCGTCTTTATTCGCGGCTGTGGAGGCAGGCCAGAGCCAGGCACTCACCGGGAGCCAGGCTCAAGCCTTCCTTGGCGTGCCCACCTCTGCTCTTTAGAAGAGGGTACAGGCTGTACAATACATCATCTGTTATGCAATGATACCCGGCGCCTGGTTCCGGTTTGCTTCCCGGCGGCAGGAATATATCACACCCCCCTTCCCTTCCCTTCCCTTCCCCTCCCCCAGCCCCATTCATGCCCACCACTCGCTGTTTACTACCGAAGCCCTGTACGGTCAGGAGCATCCCGATACGCAGCAAACCGGCTGCACGAATTACAGTATTTTGGCGAGGGGACGTGGCATGCCAGGGAGCCAACTCGTAAGAGAGATTTTTTTTTTTGGCCGATATCATATATGGTTATTTTATTTTTAAAATTAAAAAAAAAAAAAGGGTGAGATATCACAGAGAGAGTTTATCAACCCAAAAGAAACAAAATTGCTTTACCAGCTAGGTAGCAAAAAGATCGAGAAAAGTGTGAGAAATATCACAGAGAGAGTTTATCAACCCAAAAGAAACAAAAATGCTTTACCAGCTAGGTAGCAAAGAAAGATCGAGATAAAATTCCTGGATTAACATCTCCTGAAACACCAAAGAAATTTGTACCCAGTTTTGACCTCAGAGGTGACACCAATCTCCAAACACAGAAGGGAAAGTGCCTCAGAGGGTAAAACCTGGCTACTTTATTAAAAGTGATCAGCAAGTCAAGGATATTCAGCTAGGAAGCAAATAATTCCCTATCCCATCAAAGCAACAGGTAGAAATGCCAGCAAATCCTGTCTGCTCCATTCAAAAGAGATTTCCTAGTATCTATGCTTGGAAACAATGAAGCCTAGATAGAGTATTAGCTGTCATTAGAAAGTAAACGAAGGCAGTGGGAATTAATTCTTCCACTCACAGTTCAGAAAGATTTTGGCATTCAGCATTATCAGTAAATCCCAGAAGTGGCAATCAGCAGGTGATCTGTTCAATGTAACTAGATAGTCCCATCACATATAAGGATTTAACAAGTGCATCACCCCAGAGAGATACCAATTACAAAATAATCAACTTCCTCCTTCCTTGACTCTGGGGAAAACTTTAATAAAATTGCAGTCCAATCCTTGCCATACCACACCTTACAGAGCGCCTTTCCTTATTACTTGAACTAAACAGAAAGATGTGAATTAGGCGTTGGTGAGAAAACAACTGTTTTGCAAAATAAACAAACAAAATAAAAAGCACAAATATTTGACTATGGAAAATCTGGTCATTTCACTGTTTTTGTAGGAAAAAACCCAAGATACTGTGTCATGGATAACAGCCAAGTGATTATCACACTCCTTTGATTAGCTCAAGGAATAAGGCTTAAGATTTTGTGAGTTTAGAGGAATACTGACTTAAATCAGCATCTCAGGTGAAAGCTGTTGGCAACCCAAGAAGAAATACCGCTATTCTCTCAGAAAAAAACATCCTGGACCACAGAAACCTACAGAAAAAAATCGTCAGAATTGTCGACATTATAGAAAGAAATTCCTGTCTCAACAAACCATATTTTTCTATCATGAGAATATTTTCGTACACACTCCCTACAAGCCTAAATACTTCCAGCACATACTTTGCTGTACTTGCGGGAGGACAGAGGCTGATGAGCTGTTTCGGCAAGTACTTTGAGCAAACGGCTCAGCTGCAGACGTCTGCACCAGGGCAGAGGCCCTGCACTCTCACGCTGCCCTTCAGCATGTTTAACATTAATCCATGCTATCAGAAAAAAAAAATCTGAGATACCCAGGAGCCAGAAGAAAAGTTGAATATTCATCTCGAATGTAAAAAAAGTAAAAAAGAACTAAGAGTGACCCTAATAACAACCACACATGACTGCAATATCTCTGTGCCTGCAGCATCCCTCTCTGAGGGTGCTGGGGCTCAGGCTGAGAAGTTCCTGCGGCCCCTCTCTTCCCTCCCAGTCACTCACCTCCTTCCGATGAGCTGCCAGGTACTTGCCAGGGCCCCTCTCAGCCCCAGGACCTGTACCTCCACAACATCCTCCCTCCAGCACCCAGGTATGCACCCAGCTCCATTAACAAGAGGAGGGACCAAAAAATACATTTCCTTCATCTCCCACCTCTTCTCCCCGTCTCAGTTCTCTCCCTTGCTATATTTTAGCAGGAAAGTTAAAGAAGGCATAGCAGCTGAGACACTGAATGACAGCTGTACAGGCACAGTCCTAGAACGATAAAGGGGGTGAATAAATGAGTTTTATTCATCCCTCACATCCTGCAACTTTGCTTTCTGCTGCTCTTGGTCCTTTTTAAATTTCTTGCTATCTCACTCCCTCCTTCTTTTTCTCTTCCTGCTTCTTTCTCTCTTCCTTTGGCTTTGCAGCTTTAGTCTCCTTCATATTTGGGGGAGTGTATTCTTTCTTCTTTCCCCAAATGCACTCTACTCCTTTCTCAAATCTCTTCCAAACACCCATCCTCTACAGATATTAGCATCACTTTTCCTCATTCTTATTACTCTGCTTTGCCATGCCTTGCTCATGCTGCATCTCTCTATTTTATAGAGCATTTATGACACCGTATACATAATATATAATCGAGCATTTCAGCATGGAAGCAATTGCCTCTTACACTGAAGTAAATCTGGAATTGACAGTTCTAAAATGCTTATAACTGCAGGACTGTCTTTCATAGACTCACAGATTTTAAGGCCAGATGGGACCATTAGATCATCTAGTCTGAGCTCATCTGAAAACCTGCTCTGGTTCTTCCCTAATAATGGGTGTCCACGCAATGCCATCAGGACCTACCAGCACAGCAACCCAGGATCCGTATTTCAGTTGTCACTATGCACAGTGCAGCCAGCGTATCAGCTGCATGAAGCATCCTTCCAACCTCCGAACCGCCGAGGCACACAGCAACTCTTACCTTCCTCTGACAAACCTACTTGCACAAAGGAAGCAGGTAGGTAAGAATGGAGATAAAAGGGAAATTGGCCTTTTTAGGAAAAAGCCTCCAAAGCAGTTCCCAGAAAAATCACATATACCATTTTTGTCATTCCTATTGCCTAAATTTAAGGTACAAACATAAATCAAAACCACAAACAGTTCCTGCACAAAGCAGCTCATTGAAATACAACAAAATAAAGGTGCACGTGCACTATTGCCTGTGTTCAGACTCCATAATCCCCACTGATTACTTGTCATATTTTATATTTCCTTAAAATCCATACCCTATTTTTATTTTTCACCTTTTAATATTTATTAGTGTTATGTTTTTCCATTATCATATAGCTCTGAAAACCTAAATGATTTATTTACATGAAGCTCTCTAGTTGTATTTAAAAAATCTGGCAGAAATTCTTGCATTTGGATAACTCGGGTTTATAAATAGGGTTTTGTCTTCAATAAATCCTTGTGCCTTGCATGTACAAAATAAAACACACAGAAAAAGTAAAAGATCAGCCAAAACCCCAGAATTTGCATTGAATTAGAGAATGTAGTAAATTATCTAATTCAGGCTGCACATTGCTTACTAGTAATTTATCTATATTTCGCCTGGTGCGAAATATATTTTGCCCCTCTGCTCTCCACCCAGAATTATATATCTATAATTTCAATATCTCCCAAGAAGATGCAGCAATTTTCTTGTTTGCTTCCAATCCACAGGTTTTTGTGTGTAGGTGTGCTTTAATGCCTTTTCCCCATTTCTGGTGTGCGTATCTGCATGAGAATATGCACAATTATCATCTTTAAAAGGCTAACTTAAGCATCCGAGTTTTAAATGGAGTTCTCAAAGGGATAGCTAATTTATACTTCATTCCTTGACTGTTAACCGGATTGGGAAAGTAGAAGTAAAACCAAATTATTTTTGCCAACTGATTGCTTTCAGAAAATTTTACACTAGCCAATATACAAATTTCTTAATGAAAACCATCCTAGGAATTTATTAAACTTCATACTGAAGAAAATTACTTTCATTTGCATTGAAAAGTGAAATACTCTATCCTGACCTATATATGTGCTTGCCAAGATTCTATCTCCACTATACTCGGGGTCTTTACCATGCTATCACCATGAAGAAGAGCAATTTCTCCTTTTTTTTTTTTTTTAATAAAAAGGAAAATAATAGTCACTGCCAATAGCCATTGTTGACCCAAGTCAAAAGTGTTTGAAATTAATTTATCCGCTTTGGATGGTGTATAAATTTCTCATTACGAGTGTCAGTGATGGACAAGAAACCATTCCAAAAAATGTATTGGGTATCATGCCAAACTCTGTAATCAAGGTCTCTTGCAGAGACTCTGGAGTATACAAAGGGTTTCACACAGTCAGGAGCGTTAGCTATGCATGCTTTCCCGTTGCCCGGGCTCAGCCAAATACTCTGTGAGAACACCACGTATATACACTTTGTTTTATTATGCCTCGCAGATGCTTTTTTGTTTTATATTTCAGGCTTTGTCAGGTCTAATGTTTGTTCCTTCTGCATCTTTCAGCCCTCACTCTTCCCCCTCTGCCCCCCCTCCCCCCCAAATTTCGGAACAACTTCCTAGACAGACCCGGTATCGATTACATAAACTGACTTTCTTGGAAAGTAAAGGGGGGATGTGGGGGGGCGGAATTGGGATTTCTTCTACTTGCAACCGAAAATGGCAGCCGTTGAACAGATCTGGTCAATGACAGTAAGAGAATAAGCCCAGCAGAAAGTGGTAATATATTGTGTTACACTTATGCCAACTTGCCAAGTCAAGTTCTTTTTCTCAAGCGCATGTACAGTTTGTTCTTGCTATCCTCAGTTAACTCTGCCTTCTGAATAGAGGAGATGGGAACCGCTCAAAGGCCACAATAGCATGTTCTACTTAAGGTTTCCTCTCCACACTAACCATTGTGGATAGCACTCTTTACAGTCAAGCGCTCTTGAATAAGAATGCTCTCATTAAGGATATGAAGCTACGTTTTCTTTACCTTGCAAGAATTCTGTAAAATGAGATTTTCCTCATTACAGGCAAAGTACCTGCTGCTAAAAAGCAGCGCAAAGTTGGCTCAATTTCCTCAAACGAATTTGAAGCTGCCTTCAAAACTACCAGCAAAAGAGCATCAAAATGACAATATTGTACAAGAAATGCATCAGGAATGACTGATTAATCTAAGTTTCTATGGGAACATGAGAAATGACATATTGGATCAGATGACTGGCCTGTTTAGTCCAAGATATTCTGTCAGCTAATATCGTATACTGCGGCAATCGAAGGCTTAGTGCCCCATAACAAACAATTGTCACCAAAAACCTAGAAAACATAGGTAGGGCAGCTTAGCTTGAGAGCAAAGATCGGTTGATGCCCTGAAGCAGGTGGGCTGAGATGTGTTTTGTAGCTGGGATATGAGGAAAAAAATTACAGGCAATGTTGCTAGAGTAAATTCCATTTTATTATTATTTTTTTCCATCACTCAACCTTGGTAGCACTCCCTTTCTCAAGCTGAGTTTTCCAGGCAAGGGATTCTGCCAAAGGGTGGGTGGCTTAATCTCAAAATTTGATCCAAATTTTTATAGGGTTTTTGAGGCGGTTTTAATAAGGAATATAAAACCCACACACATTTTTCAATATTAAGTATTAGAGTCATTACGGTGAAGCCTTATGTAGCAGGTATGTTTTTTTTTCTTTACAAAATACTGCTTAAAACCAGGCATACGTAAAAATTATCACCAGCCCAAGGAAGGACAAGGATGGATCTTTGATTCAATTAGCTATTCAAAGAGGACAGCAACAAAATTCTGTTAGTGCAGTATATTTATTGCACAGCTATTTCCAAATCTAATCTAAAACCAGCAACAAAATACAGGTAACAAAATATTATGGGACACAGCAAAGCAAAATAATAGAGTAAGATAAAATAATAGTAATAATGATGTTGTCCACTGATAAAAGGTGGCTGAGTTGCTACTAGCATCATCCATTGTAATTGCATAAGAAAAACAATCACAATTTGCACATTTTCTTACCAAATTTTAGCTTTGTCCTCATGTGATTCTTCTCCCCTAAAAACTGCCCACTGCAAGAGTCCATTCCCATATGTTTCTGTGCCAGGAAGTAGTGAAATTATCTGTTGTCATTTTAATCACCAGGTTTGAGTGTTTACCCTTGAGTTCAGTCTTTCAAGATTTTGTTTTTTGTTTGTAAAAATGGCAGAAATTAAATCTCAAAATGCATGAGAAAAATTGAACAGGGAAAATCTCTTCCTTTAGAAAAATACAGATATTTTTACTTACAAAATGTCTGTGGTCAATTCTTACTGCTACATATGTCTCTGGCATGAGAAAAATTGAACAGGGAAAATCTCTTCCTTTAGAAAAATACAGATTATTTTTACTACAAAATGTCTGTGGTCAATTCTTACTGCTACATATGTCTCTGGCAGTCCTTATGCTTTTGTTCTTTTTCGTCTATAGAAGTGGAAAAACAAGCTAGGAAATTCTATTAAAAATATTTTTAAAGGATGTATTGAAACCCCACAGATAGAGACATGTAAAACTGAGACTGGAAAGTTATTTTCAGCAGCAACCTTAACCTCTGCAGAGACACTCTTTTAATTACACCACCATATACCATAAGAACAACATTAAACAGCACTAAGCATTAGGAATAACATAGAATAATGATAATGAAGTGGCTGGCACAGTTTGCCCATCCACATTTGCAATTAAATTAACTTTCTAGTTAAGCTAATTGTTTCTGGCATGACAATATGGAGCAGTCAGTTAAGACACAATTTCTTTAATCATGCTCTGTTTTCCTGTGTCGAACAAGAAATTGATAGAATTAAAGGCTCTATTCTGCGCAATGTGGCATTTTGTGTTGGCACGAGCACGGCAGTGCTTGCTGTGGTTCTCCATCGAGTCCAAAAGCCTGACTACCCTGGTTTGAGCCCCTCTGCTCTCCACCCAGAAATGCAGGAAAACAGGATGATTTCCTGGGGTGCCCTTGGTGAGTAAGGTTCCATTTTGACAGGCATGAAAGCTGGGGAAGGCAGTGGGGAGATGGACAAAACACAGGAAGCCAAGAATTTATAACCTAACACTTTTACCTATCAAACTTGCACTTTCAGGACTCTGGCTGCTGGCACCCCATCACGGCCATTTCCATCCTCTACTGCATTCCTGGACTTTGTGAAAAAGCTCAAAACAGCATCCTTGTCTCATCCCACATGCCTGGTCGTCCTGGCCTACCTAGCATCCACGCCAATTACGTATCTCACTTTTATTATTATTATAGCGCCAATGCAGTAACTCAGTGCATTAATAATTTCTAACCCCAGGGACTCTGGGTCCACAAGGTGATTTTGATCAGGTATTAAAGCACAGGTTAATGACTAGATTTACTCAGCTAAGTATTACAATGAGAACATTAAACTTTTCCCTTTACGCAAGAAGTAACTGGCATCTATGCAAAACTGTAGTGATCACCCACCATGCGGCATTTCCAAATCTATACTACAGATAGTGAGACCCTGTCTCCAGTTATCTGTGTGAGGGGCTGCTGCAGTTACACAAGGGCCGTATCCCACAGGGAAACAGCAACACTGAACTATACTGTGCCTCATGTCTCGCTCAGCTTTTTCCATAAGCATCTTTGAGAGTTCATGTTTTAGCAATTTTGCTAGGAGTAAAATACTCACACATATTTGCTGAGAAAGAATTTGGAGTGTGACTTCAGAGTTGTCTTAAGACATGGGAACAATGGCCTGACGCAATGTCTTCAATTAGAAGCGAACATTTTCTCAAAAATTCTTTTTGCGTAAATTGTCTATTAAATGAAATTCACTTTATTCCTCTTTTCCACACCTATTCAATGTCAAAGAAAAGGGAAGAAACAATCTTGGAAGTTTCCTAAACCAATGCCTTTTAATAAAAATGTCAAAAAACTAAAAGTCTTTTTGCTCCTGCAGTCCATGAATGATTTACAAGAAAAAAAAAATCTCTAAATTTTTCATTTAAGAAACGTAATGTTCTCCAACCAAATCTCACTATCAGTCCTTTTGGATACAGACAGAGCGACAACCAGCAACTAGAGGGCCACCTGACAAGTTCAGACATGTTGACCCAAGAATTCATCCTAAAGGCTGTACGGCTGCTCACCTCTCCCTGCAGTGTGTGTATGCACCTCAGTAGCCTTCATCCATAGAGCAGTAAGAAAGCATCACATCAGGATTGACCAAAACTTGCTGAAATCATTGAGTGGAAGAACTGTTTTTCATTTGTACAAATAAACATTAAGCTCATTTATGGAGCAAAATAACCAAAACAATGGGAGAACAACCAAAGCATAAACATATGGGAAGTCTGGAATGAAAACAAACCCTGGAGCCTAGATGGTTAGGACCTTGATTGGTAGCAGAATGCTTGTTTTGGATGTTTGCGGGAGAACCTCCAATCAAAAGCCAAAAGGAAGCATCAAAAAGAGCCACAAAAGCATCAACAGCATGACTTCGAGATAAACCCTAAGAAAGCTATTGAGGCAAGTGCTGACTGAAAGAGATTGAGAATTGCAAGCAAGGGAATTATCTCTTGTTTGATTCTACCTGCAGATACAGAAATCAGGACTTTGTAAACAAACAGGATTGCATCAAAGATAAATGACGCAATCATCAATCGCATCAATTCAGACTCTGGGTTTCCTATAACAGGGTTAAAGAGAGAAAACCCCCATGTTCTGGTTTCCAAGAACAAAACCCGTGAGCTGGTATCTCTCCTGTATCAGGGCAGAACAAAAGGCAGTACACAGTTCAAACATGTAAAGCACAGGAGGAGTTAAAACAGCACCTGAAAACTTACTGGTAAAGATGAACCCTTATTAGAAAGCCAATGGCAAAATGCCCAAAGAGGCTAGGAGGCACAGCTGCAACAGTTGTGGTTTGAAATAACATTGGAAAGGGCTACAAAAGCTTTGACCAACCTGGAAGTTGCGATCTGATAAACTGCAGAAAGGGCTCAGGGAATTGAAAAGTGTCCTACAGAATGAAAATGAACCAGTATCAACAACTGTGACACTCTGAAAGGAAGGGAGAGAAAAAAAAAAAACAACTCCATTTGAATTAGGTGGGAACAAACCCTTTCCCCGATATACTCAAATATCAGTGAGGACCTCAAGGGCAAATTGGCTATGAACCAGTTTGCAGACACTCAGGTAGAGTCGGAAATAAAGATCAGCAAAAGACAAAAAGATATTGTACTGACTGTAGAATTTACTACAGATCCTGAACTTTTTTCACAGCTGCATACCACGAAAGGAAACAGCTGCTGCAAACAGACAAGATGCCAGCAATTTGCCAAGATCTCTAAAGTGCGGTTCTCTATCTCAAATTCAGCTCAGCAATTATAATATGGTTCATGCCATCATTATGCTTTGAGGAAGGAGTGAGGACCAAGCTAAGTTTATAAAGCAAGAGCAATTGGCAACAATGGCAAAAATGAAGGAATGCAGTTGAGGTCATTATTGATCCTGGAGGAAAAAATGCTTTTAAAGGAGAATGGTTGAAAATTCTAAATGCTAGTGAGAAAAGAGCATTGCGTGCTCCAAACCAGACCCCCGACACCAAGATGCAGCGCAGGCAGGAGGGGAGCACCAAGCTGAACTAAACCAGGAGGCTCACACACCAGTTTGTAGTTTCTGTAGGGAGCTTAACAGTATTAAAAAAAAAAAAAAAAGAAAAAGAGAAGGCTATTTAGTGTGTAATAAGAAATTATGTGAAATGCACAAGAATCATGAACTCTGAGTCAGACTTTAGTTACGACACCAGAAATAGAAGAAAGGCAGGGGAATAGGTGATTCAACATACAGATCTCTTTTGCAGTGCCCAAGTCCCACCTTTAGGGGCAGAAACACTACTAGAAATTTCAGGCAGTGGCAGCTTTCCAGCAAATGAAAGATGAGGAGTGTTTGAAACTTGCTTTGGGACCCCTGATCTCTGGGGACCTTTAGCTGCTGAAGTTCTTCTGGATCTGAAACAAGAGTAAATCTCTATCTGTTTGCTGAATGCTTCTGACAATAGTCAGAAGGAGATGGGGAAAGGGGGACTGCGGTGGCAAAATGTGGATCTGGTAAATTAATATAAACTATAGGAAGATTGGGGAGGAGCACGTGAACACTCAGAAAACATATTGGCTTTTAATCTGGCACCCTACCAAGCATTCAAAAAGAAGCAAGAAAATGGTTTTGAGACTGTTTGGTTAGAAATTATTCTCTCTCTGACAAACACGTAAATTGTACTTTACTGCTTCAACACAAGAGTGATCCTGGGGAAACTGGCTACCTAAACAGCATCCTTCTTTTCAGCAGGGAAGCGGTAAAGCAGCCTTATAAGCCATGGAAGAAACATGTCAGGAAGATAGAACAGACCCTTCAGCCAGACCTCAGACTGAGTCCAGTTAAGGAAAAAAGGTAACAGCATCAGATTATAGAAAACAACACGAAGTCATTTAGCGTGTGCTTCTATATTACCGTAAATAGTATCCTAGGTGCTGGTGAAAGCTCAGTCTGGTTTACTACCCTGAATCTTAACAGTGGCTATTAGCAAGTGGAAATGGATCCAGAGAGACAGGCGAGAAAAAAAAAAACCACCACCAAAAAAAACACGCTTTCACAGTAGGACAAGGACTGTGGCAATTTAAAATGATAGCTTTTGGCTAGTGCAATACATCAGCTACATTTAAAAGTCCAACGAAGAGGGTATTACATGGCATGCCTCTCTCAGCCTGTTTGTTATACCTAGATGATATCCTGGTGCATGCTAAAATGTTGGAACAAGAACTGATACATTTACAAATGGCCTGTAATTAGCTTAAGGCTGCTAGTCTGAAACTGTCTCAAAAGAAATGCTAGGCGTTTGTTTCAAAAAGAGGTAATTTACCTTAGGCAAAACCAGCGAGGAAGGGAGCAAGATTTCCTTGGACAATGAGAAGCTGCCCAGAATTTGCCAGCTGCCCCCATGAAGAGACACGCACCAGCTATGGGAAGACTCTCTCTTTTTTTCAGGACTATCAGCATATTTTTCAGCACTGCAAAACTACTGAATTGATTAAGGAAACCATCCCAGCAGTCAGCCAGTACAAAGTTAACATTTCCAGACTTGAAAAGGGCTTTTGCAATTGCTCCTGTCTTAGCTACCTGCACCCTGAGGCTTCTTCATACTGTCCACTCACTATTAGTGCTTGGGGGCAGGTACAACTGCACACAAAACTTGGAAAGAAAGTGGATTACTTGGAAAAAAAGTGCAAATTTCCTGAAGGCGCTTATTCCCCCCCTCCAAGATCTCCCAACAAAACAGTTTCCCGACTCTGGGTCTGCGAGGAAGTTTATGGTCAGCATAGAAGAAGCTTTCGCAAAATGGCTCATGTTGTGGGAATCCTAAGATGACTAGAAAACCAGCAATGTATGGTTTCATAAACATACTGGTTATGAAACTGGCCTTCTGGTGCCTGGTCCAGTGCATCATTAAGGTTAATAATCACTGGGGAAACACTGTCATCTCTCCTTTTCCCATGATTTGCAGAAACATAAATGCTCCTGCTTCATCCATTGAAAGAGGATTTGTCAGCTTCCCAAGAAGAGGATCTCAGTACTTATGGCGTAACACATGACATAAAACCAAATTGGTAGATGTAGCCCTTGGGAGAGAAATCCCTCGAAATAACCCTCTGAGTCAGAAGACGAACTACAGTGCAGGCAATGGAAAAGCAAGTAGGAAAGAATGGCCAGGACAAAAATCTATGTATCTGGAGTGCTCTTGTCTGCAGTGGTGGCCATAATCAGATGCTGGAGATGAGGAAGAACAGCACAATCCTATTTATGCTATTTCCCACTTGCACCCTCTCAGCTTCCAACTATTTTCAGCTCTGAGACTTCCTGACCCATATATAGTTTACTTGCAGTTAGTAATTCTCAATGATTTTTGTCTTTCATGAACTAAAATGTGTAAATGTGTCACATCCACGATGTCGTTTGGCAGTGAGCTCCACTGGTCTACCACCCACTTTGTGAAGCCATCCAATGCTTCGGAACATCCTTGTCCTCCTTTGAAGTTTTTTTCCCTGTCCTACAAAAGCATTCAGAAGTGAAATGTCCAAAACGTGACTGCATTCAAGGTGAACCTTGATATTCTTTGTGTTGTCCTCAACGCTTTCCCTGGTAACTATTAATGTTTTCTTAATCATTGTGGAGCACTGAAGATTTCACAGAGCTGTCACATTCCCAGCACTTTGCTCCTTGATTGTAACAGTCAGCTTAGATCCTAGATCCTGTCATTATATTGGGGGGGTGGGTGTTGTGGTTTTGGGG